>NW_028294651.1:0-80000 GCF_964341445.2 Mesoplodon mirus
CACCCCTTATCGTTCTAATATATTCTTAAAGTAGAACTCTTTTTATGTCTTCAAAGATCTTTCACCTTCTCAGTCCTGAAGATATCTATCTGTTCTTCTTGGACAAAAAAAAAAAAAAAAAAAAAAACAAAAAACAAAGAAACCCTGGGCTACAAAATGCTAAGTAGGCATTAAACCACCTCTGACTCTGAATTCTTGAGTTCTTCCTGTCCATGAACCCACAATTACTCACCTTTCTTTAAATATAATTAATGTATATGTTTTTAAAAAGTCATATGGGAAATAGTAAATGAAAGTTAAGTAATAGAATTAATTGAAGCAGCAGAGGTTAATCACAAAGTATGTGTGTATTTATCCTTGAAGGCATTCATCCCGAACGTGTATACAAATATTTGGACGCTAATGGAAGTGTAAACACGTATCATACTATATTGTACATTTTCAGTTAACATTCATCGTTGTTTTCCGATTGATCCCAGTCTGTGTAGTTATGATGATAATGTTATAAAGAAAGAATGTATCTAATTGATCAACAGTGACAGAGTATTAACAGAAAACGGGCCCATGCTTACTCATCACAATCTTTCATCATGTTGAATGACACATACTCACTCAGTAGTGCTTATATATTTGCAAATACTGATCTACTGAAGCAGGCTGGCTTCGTTTCTCCTTACTTGATCCTGAGTATGGCTTTCAGCACTTCTCAAAACCCTTCACTCTCAACATATTTATATGGTATATTCAAAAAGAAGACAATGGCTGAAAGACTTAATTATTGACTCAATTGCATGCTAACACATTCTTTATAGACTATTTTCCCAGTATGAGTTTTCTGATGTGAATAGCAAGTGAAAGATTTTCCACATCCTCTTTAGAATGGGCATCTCCTCAGTGTGAGCACTTTCTTGTTCAGTCAGGAATAAGGAATCACTGAAGAATGTCCTTCCTTCATTACACTGAGACTATTTTTTCAGTGTGAACCCTGTCATGTCTCATGAGTCCATGACTAATGGAACTCTAGCATCCATTTCATCAGATTTCTTCTCCAGCAGTGAGTAGATGGTGTACCCCAAGAGGGCTCTCCTTGTAGTAAACCTTGGGCTGTCTTCTCTACTGTGTCAGGGATGCAGCCCACTCTGAGTTCTCTGTGTATTCTGAGGCTGGAGCTCCACCTGAAGGCTCTTCCACCATGATTCCAGGCTCAGGGTTTCTCTCCACATGACTTTCCTGGCGAGTTAAAAGGGATAATTTCTGGCTGAAGGCTCAATATCACTGATTAGAGGCACAGGGTTTCTACTCGGTTTGAATTCTCGGGTGTTTATAAAAGTGGGAGCTCTGGGTAAAGGCTGCACCACATGGACTCCAGACATAGGGTGTGTCTCCTGTGAGTTTTCTAGTGCGTATAAGCGTGAGAGCTGCGTTTAAAGGTTTTTCCACATCCGTTGCATTTGTAGGGTTTCTCATCAGTGTGAATTCTCACCCATGACTAAGGTTATGGCTTTGGCTAAGTGCTTTCTCACATAAATGGCATTCATTGTGGTTTCTCTCCTGTGTGAATGTGCTCATGATATTGAAGGGTTGCATGGTCACCGAAAGCTCCTCCACAGTCATTCCAAGCATAGGGCTTCTCCCCTGTTTGAGTTTATTGGTGTGAATAAATGTCAGCTCTCTGGCTGCAGTACCTTTATAAGGTTCTTCTCCTCCAGTGCGAGCCGTTGGTGTATACATGCGAGGCTTCAGCCGAATTTTTTCACACGTTCAGGACATTTGCAAGAGTCACTCCAGGGTGCACTCTCTCATGTTGTCTAAGGTTGGAGGGTGACTAAATGCCTTCCACCTTCTGAGTTCTGCATGATTTCCCTCTCGTATAATTAGCTGAGGTCTCTCGCATTCGGGCTGAAAGTGCAACACACGTGGAGTTAAGGTTGCTGTACGCGAAATGTCCTCATGTTCATCGCATTCTGTGAGCGCTTCTCCAGCATGAAATCCCTGCTGTTGACAAGGAAAGAGAGGCTGTTAAAAATTACTCACATACTACTCATTCAGTCATTTCTCTACATGGGAATTCTAGGCGGCGCCCTCCGTGGTGGTCTTCATTCAAAATCTCCGCATACTAGTTACTTTCACAGGTGATGTTCCTTTGCTGAATTCACACAGATTTTCTGCCTGGTAAACCCTCACTGGTCATAGCCTTCTGATTAAGTTTTAGGTCTTCTTTAGGTTTCCAACACCATATCCAGGAGCTCTGTTTAATCAATTACATTTTCACTGACGCTCAGGTCAGAGTTTGACATGTAATGTCAAGTGACATGGGTCCTCAGATTGTTCCATCCTCCATTAAATGGATAGAAAATCTCCTGGCCACAGGTCCAAGGCCATGGAGGGCAGAGCTAGGGTGGAGGCTCTGATGTTGCTGATTCCCACGTGGGGAGGAACCAAGGTGACTGAGGACAATTGCATCCGGGGGAGCGGGGTGGGCCACAGGGAAGGTGGGGTGCTAAAGACCTGGAATGGGTGTTGGAGAACAAATGACGGTTCCTTTCACCAAGAATTATTAAATAAGAATTTTGGAAGAGGTGTCCTTGCTGTGGAGACAAGACTCTCCAGGAGACCATGGTAAGGGTTACCCGGGAATTAATGTTAATCCTAGGAACTGAATCTTAATAAAACAATAACTGTGAACAGTAAGTCGAATCAAAGTGTAACACCCGATCATTTGCATTGTTTCCTGCCAAATGGAGATATTATGTACTCCCTACATGCCGAGGAGCCAATGCAGCCTTGCTCTTGACCATGGGAGGAAAAATCGTTCCTTCTGTCTGCGCATGCCTGTGGGTAAGCTGGCAGGGGTCACCCCCAGCTGAGTGGTTGGCGATTCATGTCTGGTGTATCTAACAAGATTTTGGAAGCCTGGGTTCTCATGGCTGCTTTCTCTTTCCTCAGATTTATCTGCTTGATTTTCGGATTGGCCCTGCCCAAGGATGCAGGGGAGGGCAGGTGGTGGCAGAGTTCCTGATGATGAAACAACAGGTGAGGAAAAAAAAAGAAAAAAACAAAAAAACTTAGTTTGATTCCTGAATTGATCCGTCTTTTGCCAAATGGTCAGGTTTCTACTTTGGGTCCGGATCTTCTAAGTGCACCCAGGAAATATTAACTCCAGTTACGTGCACCACCCTGTCTTTAAGGATACAGCAGGTCAGGGACCAATGTAGAAACACTCTCTTTCCCGACATTTACTTTCACTTCTTCCAGCCTCCATTAAGGCTGTGACCTCACAGAGGACGGGAGAGGTATTTTCCTTCTCTTCTTTTAAAGGTCATCCCTTGGGCTCCGTGGCCTCCTTCATCATGCTACTGGCTGCGGTGGACTTAGGAATGCGGTGAACACAGGGGCTAGAGAATGACTCAGGACAGAAATCTCTAGGCCAGTGGGGAGCAGGCGTTTCATCAGGTGAGTCCTGTGTCATAGGTGCTGTGGTGAGCGGGGGTTTGGTGAGAGGGAGCAATAAAGAATCATTGATTTTTCCTGATGTAAAAAGCTTAACTTTTTACAGACTACTCCTAAACATTTTGACAGCTTCCAAAAGATAAACGTAAGTTCCTTAGCAAAGTTATTCACATAAGTGTTTTCCTTTGTGTTCTTAAGCTTCATTCCAATTAGGAAGTTGAATGCAATGTCTGCAGATTCTTATTTTCTTAATTGTGACTGTGTATGGAGGAGAAGGGCCATAGTACACAGAAGAAAATGTCGAGCGCTGGACAGCAAATGACAGTCTGGAGAGCTCCAGGACCTCACTCCCACACAGAGACATCAGTAAAACAACCAGGACCTGCCTGAATGAGCTGGGGTTCTAGCCCAGGGAACCCCAGAAGTGGGAACAATGGGCTTTCTGATCCCACCATTGGCAGCCCTGGTAAGTGTTCCTATTAGACACGGGTGTGTGTGTGTGTGTGTGTGTGTGTGCGTGCGTGTGTGCGCGCACGTGTGTTTGTTTCTTTTTCCTGACACCCCTGGACTTGCCGAGCGTGCGTCACTGTTGCATGAAAGCCATGGCCATGTGGTGCTAAAGTTATCAGACCCTCTCAGTCTTGTATCTTCCTGTGTTGCATACATAAAATTTCTCTAATGGGTCCAGATGCAAATGTTCAGTTGTCTCCTTGGCTCCTACCTGCAATGGCATGGGCTTGTCTTGCTTGGGAAAGCAGCTCTAGGCTCATGGAGAGAAGAGCTGCACGGGTGTAGGGTGGGCAGAGAGAATTGGAGAAAGCAAGTGAATTGCTCTGGTCTCCTGATCCGGAGGTAAGAGGCTGGGCACTGAGGCAACCCAAGTCTTCCGAGTCAGGCTTCTGACTGCAGAATTCTCTACATTACCGTGAGGAGCGCCTCTCCTTCGCGTCAGCCTCCTGCCCAAATCTTCCCAGCCCCGTCCGCTGCTGGGGTCGCGTCGTGCCATGCCGAGCCGAACTGGCAGGCAGGTAGCTCCTAGGCGGACGCCCGGAGACGAACGCGAGCATTTGGGCGGTCGGAGGTGATCCGCCGCCGTCCAGCGATCAGAATCCATCCCGCTGACGTTCAAGCCCGTTGTCGGGAGCCACCTGGCGGCCGCTTTTATATTGTCCCTTCCCTCCTGAGCTTTGGCGAACTTGGCGAGGGATGTGATTCGCCCGCCAGGCGCGGGCCAGAGTTCCGGGAGGCCGGCGACGCTGGCGGCGACCGTCGCGGTGGTGCGGAGCGGTGGGCGATGCCTGCTCTCCCCGGAGATTGAATGTGGAGAGCCGTGTGTTGTGGGGCCGCCGCTGAGCTCCTTGGGCGGGTTAGGGGGAGGTCTGCGCCGGTCGACCAGCACTCCCTGGTGTCCCTTGGCCCGCGGAGACTCCGCCCCACCCGACGTCCTGCTACGCGTGACCAGGAGAGGACGTCCGTGCCCGACGTCGTACTCCGTGTGCCACGATGCGTCGGTGCGTCCTCGCCGCCTTGGGGGCCCGGGTCATGCCGGTGCAGTCGTGGCGGTCTGGCTGCGCAACAGGGGCCACTTCAGTTGCTCCGGGTCCCAGGCGAGGCGGTCCCGGGGGCGGAACTTGCACCGAGGCAGGGGCATGGGATGCCTGTCAACAGACCGCATCCACCCGGCAGCTTAAAAGGGCGTCTATGCAGGGAGCTCCCGTCCCAACTTCCTGGTAGCCTCGTCAGCGTGGCGCTTGCGTTTCGAACCTGTTCAGGTCCGCTCACCGCGGTGTGTCGAGGGCAAGCGTGTAGGGCGCTCGTGGAGGGGCGGCAGTTCCTCCTAGGCTTCGGTGGTCCTAAGTGGTAGACGTTTCTCTTTGGGAAACAGGGAACGCCTGGGGCATACGTGAGAGTCGGGAGGAGGCACGAGCCTGAACGCGGTCCTGCAAGGGCGCGGTTGTCGTTAGCTTCCCTGAAGAAGCTCTGCAGACAGTGAACGGCCTAGAGACGCGCGTGCGGAGGGCAGGACCCCCCCCAGAGCAAGAAATGGCAACGACGGTGTCCTGTTTCGAGGACGGGTGTCAGCGGTGTGGCGGTGCGCCTTCGCTCGTGTGCCATCTGGATACTTCCCGTTGAAGTTCACACCAGTTGCACGTCACTTGGCGTTTGCGGCGGCAAGGTCGACCAGATGGGCAGATTTCGCTATTGGGGCAAGGAGAACATTTAGTGAATTGAGGCTCTTTCGGTTGTGCGAGTCACTACAACGTGAACAGTAGTGAAAAGAGAAACCTTAAGATTTACAATAAATCGACATTACTGTAAGAATTACTATAAAAACATATTATGCAACTTCCAGGTATTCTTGCGTCTGGGAAGCCATTTCTTTCTTAAAAGGGCATTATTGCATAATGAAACATATAAGTAAGTGCATTTTTAGATTTTTATTTTGTATTTAGGAATATATTTAATTTCGAATTTACCAATAGTGTATATAATCGCATTGGGACTCTATACACTAAAGAACACACCGGGAAATTCTGGATTTTATGGTAAATGCGTTCTTTTGGATTGCTTTGGGTTCTCAAAAAAATTAGAAAGAATTCAAGAGCCCAATATAAAGAGCAAGATAGCAATCCTCTTGTCTGTTATCCTTTAAAGGGGTAACCCCTTGAATTTTGAATAAAATGGATGATGGAAGGAATTTTAACAGGCACGTACAATGGAATTATTATCCTTATAATAATCGTTACCGGGCTTCCCCTGTGGCGCCGTGGCTGAGAGTCCCCCTGCCGATGCAGGGGACACGGGTTCGTGCCCCGGTCCGGGAGGATCTCACGTGCCGTGGAGCAGCTGGGCCCGTGAGCCATGGCCGCTGAACCTGCGTGTCTGGAGCCTGTGCTCCGCAACGGGAGAGGCCACAACAGTGAGAGGCCCGCGTACAGGAAAAAAAAAAGAAAACTCGTTACTAATTTTCAAACGTATAGGTCTGAATGCTAACAAACTTTAAAGTACTTATTTTGCAATATAGAGAAGAGCAAACCTTCATCTTAAGACAGGAAATCTAGCTTTGCTCTCCCCAATTCATGCAGACAAAGTTTTCCAAAATGGAGAATTTTGTAAAATACTTTTACTAACCAGTCTTTCTAAACATATATTACTTTTCAAAATTCCAGAACTGAGACTGCTTTAAATGTCAATTTTGTTTTAGGTACAGCCAACTTTCTATTGTAGACTAGTAGTGACATTTGGTAACTGTACAACGTATGAACGTGACTATTTTTCTTAATGTCAGAAATATTAGTTTGCAATTTATTCTTATTACCTGCCTTAGCATATAGAGTTCTATGAAGAGAAAGGCATTGTGTTATTTACAGTTGAATCAACGTAACAATCCAGGTTCCGAAATGTTGGAAGTTCTCATTAAATATTTCATAATTGAAAAATTTATAAATGAATGAACAAGGTGATTTAGCTTATTTTTCTCCTGCATGAATCCTTTATGCTAATAATTCCTGAATCATATTTTCCCTTTATGATCAGATAGTTGTTACAGTGTCCCTCCCTTGCATGGGTGTGTGTGTGTGTGTGCACTCAGATGCACGTACACACAGTAATGTCGCAGCTAACGTCATGGGTTTAAAAAAAATATTTGTTTAAGATTTTTTTTTTTTTGATGTGGACCATGTTAAAAGACTTTTATTGAATTTGTGACAATATTGTTACTGTTTTATGTTGTGGTGTTTTGGTTGCAAGCCATGTGAGATCTTAGCTCCCCGACCAGGGATTGAACCCGCCCTCCCTGCATTGGAAGGTGAGGTCTTAACCTCTAGAATGCTAGGAAAGTCCCCATGATGGCCTTTACAGGCCCTAGGATACCATTTCTCAACCCATTAGACTTCCGTGGGCCCGAGGGCTACAACGAATGTTTTGGCCAACAAAGAAGAGGAAAGGGAACTGAAAAAGGGCCAGAACTCATCATGCAGCCTGTGCGCTCTCTCTAGCTAGCCTTCTTGAAGGTTTAATTGACAAAATAGACACTGTCTCTATGGTGATCTTTCTCCCAGAACGTTTTTTAGTACCATTTTTCGACATCAAAGAGTAAAGCTTTAAAGGTAGACTCACCAATGGCTCTCTGCGGGATCTCCTTTGTGTTTATATGATTTAGTATATGCCACCCCTTATCGTTCTAATATATTCTTAAAGTAGAACTCTTTTTATGTCTTCAAAGATCTTTCACCTTCTCAGTCCTGAAGATATCTATCTGTTCTTCTTGGACAAAAAAAAAAAAAAAAAAAAAAAAAAAAACAAAGAAACCCTGGGCTACAAAATGCTAAGTAGGCATTAAACCACCTCTGACTCTGAATTCTTGAGTTCTTCCTGTCCATGAACCCACAATTACTCACCTTTCTTTAAATATAATTAATGTATATGTTTTTAAAAAGTCATATGGGAAATAGTAAATGAAAGTTAAGTAATAGAATTAATTGAAGCAGCAGAGGTTAATCACAAAGTATGTGTGTATTTATCCTTGAAGGCATTCATCCCGAACGTGTATACAAATATTTGGACGCTAATGGAAGTGTAAACACGTATCATACTATATTGTACATTTTCAGTTAACATTCATCGTTGTTTTCCGATTGATCCCAGTCTGTGTAGTTATGATGATAATGTTATAAAGAAAGAATGTATCTAATTGATCAACAGTGACAGAGTATTAACAGAAAACGGGCCCATGCTTACTCATCACAATCTTTCATCATGTTGAATGACACATACTCACTCAGTAGTGCTTATATATTTGCAAATACTGATCTACTGAAGCAGGCTGGCTTCGTTTCTCCTTACTTGATCCTGAGTATGGCTTTCAGCACTTCTCAAAACCCTTCACTCTCAACATATTTATATGGTATATTCAAAAAGAAGACAATGGCTGAAAGACTTAATTATTGACTCAATTGCATGCTAACACATTCTTTATAGACTATTTTCCCAGTATGAGTTTTCTGATGTGAATAGCAAGTGAAAGATTTTCCACATCCTCTTTAGAATGGGCATCTCCTCAGTGTGAGCACTTTCTTGTTCAGTCAGGAATAAGGAATCACTGAAGAATGTCCTTCCTTCATTACACTGAGACTATTTTTTCAGTGTGAACCCTGTCATGTCTCATGAGTCCATGACTAATGGAACTCTAGCATCCATTTCATCAGATTTCTTCTCCAGCAGTGAGTAGATGGTGTACCCCAAGAGGGCTCTCCTTGTAGTAAACCTTGGGCTGTCTTCTCTACTGTGTCAGGGATGCAGCCCACTCTGAGTTCTCTGTGTATTCTGAGGCTGGAGCTCCACCTGAAGGCTCTTCCACCATGATTCCAGGCTCAGGGTTTCTCTCCACATGACTTTCCTGGCGAGTTAAAAGGGATAATTTCTGGCTGAAGGCTCAATATCACTGATTAGAGGCACAGGGTTTCTACTCGGTTTGAATTCTCGGGTGTTTATAAAAGTGGGAGCTCTGGGTAAAGGCTGCACCACATGGACTCCAGACATAGGGTGTGTCTCCTGTGAGTTTTCTAGTGCGTATAAGCGTGAGAGCTGCGTTTAAAGGTTTTTCCACATCCGTTGCATTTGTAGGGTTTCTCATCAGTGTGAATTCTCACCCATGACTAAGGTTATGGCTTTGGCTAAGTGCTTTCTCACATAAATGGCATTCATTGTGGTTTCTCTCCTGTGTGAATGTGCTCATGATATTGAAGGGTTGCATGGTCACCGAAAGCTCCTCCACAGTCATTCCAAGCATAGGGCTTCTCCCCTGTTTGAGTTTATTGGTGTGAATAAATGTCAGCTCTCTGGCTGCAGTACCTTTATAAGGTTCTTCTCCTCCAGTGCGAGCCGTTGGTGTATACATGCGAGGCTTCAGCCGAATTTTTTCACACGTTCAGGACATTTGCAAGAGTCACTCCAGGGTGCACTCTCTCATGTTGTCTAAGGTTGGAGGGTGACTAAATGCCTTCCACCTTCTGAGTTCTGCATGATTTCCCTCTCGTATAATTAGCTGAGGTCTCTCGCATTCGGGCTGAAAGTGCAACACACGTGGAGTTAAGGTTGCTGTACGCGAAATGTCCTCATGTTCATCGCATTCTGTGAGCGCTTCTCCAGCATGAAATCCCTGCTGTTGACAAGGAAAGAGAGGCTGTTAAAAATTACTCACATACTACTCATTCAGTCATTTCTCTACATGGGAATTCTAGGCGGCGCCCTCCGTGGTGGTCTTCATTCAAAATCTCCGCATACTAGTTACTTTCACAGGTGATGTTCCTTTGCTGAATTCACACAGATTTTCTGCCTGGTAAACCCTCACTGGTCATAGCCTTCTGATTAAGTTTTAGGTCTTCTTTAGGTTTCCAACACCATATCCAGGAGCTCTGTTTAATCAATTACATTTTCACTGACGCTCAGGTCAGAGTTTGACATGTAATGTCAAGTGACATGGGTCCTCAGATTGTTCCATCCTCCATTAAATGGATAGAAAATCTCCTGGCCACAGGTCCAAGGCCATGGAGGGCAGAGCTAGGGTGGAGGCTCTGATGTTGCTGATTCCCACGTGGGGAGGAACCAAGGTGACTGAGGACAATTGCATCCGGGGGAGCGGGGTGGGCCACAGGGAAGGTGGGGTGCTAAAGACCTGGAATGGGTGTTGGAGAACAAATGACGGTTCCTTTCACCAAGAATTATTAAATAAGAATTTTGGAAGAGGTGTCCTTGCTGTGGAGACAAGACTCTCCAGGAGACCATGGTAAGGGTTACCCGGGAATTAATGTTAATCCTAGGAACTGAATCTTAATAAAACAATAACTGTGAACAGTAAGTCGAATCAAAGTGTAACACCCGATCATTTGCATTGTTTCCTGCCAAATGGAGATATTATGTACTCCCTACATGCCGAGGAGCCAATGCAGCCTTGCTCTTGACCATGGGAGGAAAAATCGTTCCTTCTGTCTGCGCATGCCTGTGGGTAAGCTGGCAGGGGTCACCCCCAGCTGAGTGGTTGGCGATTCATGTCTGGTGTATCTAACAAGATTTTGGAAGCCTGGGTTCTCATGGCTGCTTTCTCTTTCCTCAGATTTATCTGCTTGATTTTCGGATTGGCCCTGCCCAAGGATGCAGGGGAGGGCAGGTGGTGGCAGAGTTCCTGATGATGAAACAACAGGTGAGGAAAAAAAAAGAAAAAAACAAAAAAACTTAGTTTGATTCCTGAATTGATCCGTCTTTTGCCAAATGGTCAGGTTTCTACTTTGGGTCCGGATCTTCTAAGTGCACCCAGGAAATATTAACTCCAGTTACGTGCACCACCCTGTCTTTAAGGATACAGCAGGTCAGGGACCAATGTAGAAACACTCTCTTTCCCGACATTTACTTTCACTTCTTCCAGCCTCCATTAAGGCTGTGACCTCACAGAGGACGGGAGAGGTATTTTCCTTCTCTTCTTTTAAAGGTCATCCCTTGGGCTCCGTGGCCTCCTTCATCATGCTACTGGCTGCGGTGGACTTAGGAATGCGGTGAACACAGGGGCTAGAGAATGACTCAGGACAGAAATCTCTAGGCCAGTGGGGAGCAGGCGTTTCATCAGGTGAGTCCTGTGTCATAGGTGCTGTGGTGAGCGGGGGTTTGGTGAGAGGGAGCAATAAAGAATCATTGATTTTTCCTGATTTAAAAAGCTTAACTTTTTACAGACTACTCCTAAACATTTTGACAGCTTCCAAAAGATAAACGTAAGTTCCTTAGCAAAGTTATTCACATAAGTGTTTTCCTTTGTGTTCTTAAGCTTCATTCCAATTAGGAAGTTGAATGCAATGTCTGCAGATTCTTATTTTCTTAATTGTGACTGTGTATGGAGGAGAAGGGCCATAGTACACAGAAGAAAATGTCGAGCGCTGGACAGCAAATGACAGTCTGGAGAGCTCCAGGACCTCACTCCCACACAGAGACATCAGTAAAACAACCAGGACCTGCCTGAATGAGCTGGGGTTCTAGCCCAGGGAACCCCAGAAGTGGGAACAATGGGCTTTCTGATCCCACCATTGGCAGCCCTGGTAAGTGTTCCTATTAGACACGGGTGTGTGTGTGTGTGTGTGTGTGTGTGCGTGCGTGTGTGCGCGCACGTGTGTTTGTTTCTTTTTCCTGACACCCCTGGACTTGCCGAGCGTGCGTCACTGTTGCATGAAAGCCATGGCCATGTGGTGCTAAAGTTATCAGACCCTCTCAGTCTTGTATCTTCCTGTGTTGCATACATAAAATTTCTCTAATGGGTCCAGATGCAAATGTTCAGTTGTCTCCTTGGCTCCTACCTGCAAT
The DNA here is from genome assembly GCF_964341445.2 of Mesoplodon mirus. Lineage (NCBI taxonomy): Eukaryota > Metazoa > Chordata > Mammalia > Artiodactyla > Ziphiidae > Mesoplodon > Mesoplodon mirus. The sequence continues at coordinate 11,797 of NW_028294651.1, forward strand.
GGCATGGGCTTGTCTTGCTTGGGAAAGCAGCTCTAGGCTCATGGAGAGAAGAGCTGCACGGGTGTAGGGTGGGCAGAGAGAATTGGAGAAAGCAAGTGAATTGCTCTGGTCTCCTGATCCGGAGGTAAGAGGCTGGGCACTGAGGCAACCCAAGTCTTCCGAGTCAGGCTTCTGACTGCAGAATTCTCTACATTACCGTGAGGAGCGCCTCTCCTTCGCGTCAGCCTCCTGCCCAAATCTTCCCAGCCCCGTCCGCTGCTGGGGTCGCGTCGTGCCATGCCGAGCCGAACTGGCAGGCAGGTAGCTCCTAGGCGGACGCCCGGAGACGAACGCGAGCATTTGGGCGGTCGGAGGTGATCCGCCGCCGTCCAGCGATCAGAATCCATCCCGCGGACGTTCAAGCCCGTTGTCGGGAGCCACCTGGCGGCCGCTTTTATATTGTCCCTTCCCTCCTGAGCTTTGGCGAACTTGGCGAGGGATGTGATTCGCCCGCCAGGCGCGGGCCAGAGTTCCGGGAGGCCGGCGACGCTGGCGGCGACCGTCGCGGTGGTGCGGAGCGGTGGGCGATGCCTGCTCTCCCCGGAGATTGAATGTGGAGAGCCGTGTGTTGTGGGGCCGCCGCTGAGCTCCTTGGGCGGGTTAGGGGGAGGTCTGCGCCGGTCGACCAGCACTCCCTGGTGTCCCTTGGCCCGCGGAGACTCCCCCCCACCCGACGTCCTGCTACGCGTGACCAGGAGAGGACGTCCGTGCCCGACGTCGTACTCCGTGTGTCACGATGCGTCGGTGCGTCCTCGCCGCCTTGGGGGCCCGGGTCATGCCGGTGCAGTCGTGGCGGTCTGGCTGCGCAACAGGGGCCACTTCAGTTGCTCCGGGTCCCAGGCGAGGCGGTCCCGGGGGCGGAACTTGCACCGAGGCAGGGGCATGGGATGCCTGTCAACAGACCGCATCCACCCGGCAGCTTAAAAGGGCGTCTATGCAGGGAGCTCCCGTCCCAACTTCCTGGTAGCCTCGTCAGCGTGGCGCTTGCGTTTCGAACCTGTTCAGGTCCGCTCACCGCGGTGTGTCGAGGGCAAGCGTGTAGGGCGCTCGTGGAGGGGCGGCAGTTCCTCCTAGGCTTCGGTGGTCCTAAGTGGTAGACGTTTCTCTTTGGGAAACAGGGAACGCCTGGGGCATACGTGAGAGTCGGGAGGAGGCACGAGCCTGAACGCGGTCCTGCAAGGGCGCGGTTGTCGTTAGCTTCCCTGAAGAAGCTCTGCAGACAGTGAACGGCCTAGAGACGCGCGTGCGGAGGGCAGGACCCCCCCCAGAGCAAGAAATGGCAACGACGGTGTCCTGTTTCGAGGACGGGTGTCAGCGGTGTGGCGGTGCGCCTTCGCTCGTGTGCCATCTGGATACTTCCCGTTGAAGTTCACACCAGTTGCACGTCACTTGGCGTTTGCGGCGGCAAGGTCGACCAGATGGGCAGATTTCGCTATTGGGGCAAGGAGAACATTTAGTGAATTGAGGCTCTTTCGGTTGTGCGAGTCACTACAACGTGAACAGTAGTGAAAAGAGAAACCTTAAGATTTACAATAAATCGACATTACTGTAAGAATTACTATAAAAACATATTATGCAACTTCCAGGTATTCTTGCGTCTGGGAAGCCATTTCTTTCTTAAAAGGGCATTATTGCATAATGAAACATATAAGTAAGTGCATTTTTAGATTTTTATTTTGTATTTAGGAATATATTTAATTTCGAATTTACCAATAGTGTATATAATCGCATTGGGACTCTATACACTAAAGAACACACCGGGAAATTCTGGATTTTATGGTAAATGCGTTCTTTTGGATTGCTTTGGGTTCTCAAAAAAATTAGAAAGAATTCAAGAGCCCAATATAAAGAGCAAGATAGCAATCCTCTTGTCTGTTATCCTTTAAAGGGGTAACCCCTTGAATTTTGAATAAAATGGATGATGGAAGGAATTTTAACAGGCACGTACAATGGAATTATTATCCTTATAATAATCGTTACCGGGCTTCCCCTGTGGCGCCGTGGCTGAGAGTCCCCCTGCCGATGCAGGGGACACGGGTTCGTGCCCCGGTCCGGGAGGATCTCACGTGCCGTGGAGCAGCTGGGCCCGTGAGCCATGGCCGCTGAACCTGCGTGTCTGGAGCCTGTGCTCCGCAACGGGAGAGGCCACAACAGTGAGAGGCCCGCGTACAGGAAAAAAAAAAGAAAACTCGTTACTAATTTTCAAACGTATAGGTCTGAATGCTAACAAACTTTAAAGTACTTATTTTGCAATATAGAGAAGAGCAAACCTTCATCTTAAGACAGGAAATCTAGCTTTGCTCTCCCCAATTCATGCAGACAAAGTTTTCCAAAATGGAGAATTTTGTAAAATACTTTTACTAACCAGTCTTTCTAAACATATATTACTTTTCAAAATTCCAGAACTGAGACTGCTTTAAATGTCAATTTTGTTTTAGGTACAGCCAACTTTCTATTGTAGACTAGTAGTGACATTTGGTAACTGTACAACGTATGAACGTGACTATTTTTCTTAATGTCAGAAATATTAGTTTGCAATTTATTCTTATTACCTGCCTTAGCATATAGAGTTCTATGAAGAGAAAGGCATTGTGTTATTTACAGTTGAATCAACGTAACAATCCAGGTTCCGAAATGTTGGAAGTTCTCATTAAATATTTCATAATTGAAAAATTTATAAATGAATGAACAAGGTGATTTAGCTTATTTTTCTCCTGCATGAATCCTTTATGCTAATAATTCCTGAATCATATTTTCCCTTTATGATCAGATAGTTGTTACAGTGTCCCTCCCTTGCATGGGTGTGTGTGTGTGTGTGCACTCAGATGCACGTACACACAGTAATGTCGCAGCTAACGTCATGGGTTTAAAAAAAATATTTGTTTAAGATTTTTTTTTTTTTGATGTGGACCATGTTAAAAGACTTTTATTGAATTTGTGACAATATTGTTACTGTTTTATGTTGTGGTGTTTTGGTTGCAAGCCATGTGAGATCTTAGCTCCCCGACCAGGGATTGAACCCGCCCTCCCTGCATTGGAAGGTGAGGTCTTAACCTCTAGAATGCTAGGAAAGTCCCCATGATGGCCTTTACAGGCCCTAGGATACCATTTCTCAACCCATTAGACTTCCGTGGGCCCGAGGGCTACAACGAATGTTTTGGCCAACAAAGAAGAGGAAAGGGAACTGAAAAAGGGCCAGAACTCATCATGCAGCCTGTGCGCTCTCTCTAGCTAGCCTTCTTGAAGGTTTAATTGACAAAATAGACACTGTCTCTATGGTGATCTTTCTCCCAGAACGTTTTTTAGTACCATTTTTCGACATCAAAGAGTAAAGCTTTAAAGGTAGACTCACCAATGGCTCTCTGCGGGATCTCCTTTGTGTTTATATGATTTAGTATATGCCACCCCTTATCGTTCTAATATATTCTTAAAGTAGAACTCTTTTTATGTCTTCAAAGATCTTTCACCTTCTCAGTCCTGAAGATATCTATCTGTTCTTCTTGGACAAAAAAAAAAAAAAAAAAAACAAAGAAACCCTGGGCTACAAAATGCTAAGTAGGCATTAAACCACCTCTGACTCTGAATTCTTGAGTTCTTCCTGTCCATGAACCCACAATTACTCACCTTTCTTTAAATATAATTAATGTATATGTTTTTAAAAAGTCATATGGGAAATAGTAAATGAAAGTTAAGTAATAGAATTAATTGAAGCAGCAGAGGTTAATCACAAAGTATGTGTGTATTTATCCTTGAAGGCATTCATCCCGAACGTGTATACAAATATTTGGACGCTAATGGAAGTGTAAACACGTATCATACTATATTGTACATTTTCAGTTAACATTCATCGTTGTTTTCCGATTGATCCCAGTCTGTGTAGTTATGATGATAATGTTATAAAGAAAGAATGTATCTAATTGATCAACAGTGACAGAGTATTAACAGAAAACGGGCCCATGCTTACTCATCACAATCTTTCATCATGTTGAATGACACATACTCACTCAGTAGTGCTTATATATTTGCAAATACTGATCTACTGAAGCAGGCTGGCTTCGTTTCTCCTTACTTGATCCTGAGTATGGCTTTCAGCACTTCTCAAAACCCTTCACTCTCAACATATTTATATGGTATATTCAAAAAGAAGACAATGGCTGAAAGACTTAATTATTGACTCAATTGCATGCTAACACATTCTTTATAGACTATTTTCCCAGTATGAGTTTTCTGATGTGAATAGCAAGTGAAAGATTTTCCACATCCTCTTTAGAATGGGCATCTCCTCAGTGTGAGCACTTTCTTGTTCAGTCAGGAATAAGGAATCACTGAAGAATGTCCTTCCTTCATTACACTGAGACTATTTTTTCAGTGTGAACCCTGTCATGTCTCATGAGTCCATGACTAATGGAACTCTAGCATCCATTTCATCAGATTTCTTCTCCAGCAGTGAGTAGATGGTGTACCCCAAGAGGGCTCTCCTTGTAGTAAACCTTGGGCTGTCTTCTCTACTGTGTCAGGGATGCAGCCCACTCTGAGTTCTCTGTGTATTCTGAGGCTGGAGCTCCACCTGAAGGCTCTTCCACCATGATTCCAGGCTCAGGGTTTCTCTCCACATGACTTTCCTGGCGAGTTAAAAGGGATAATTTCTGGCTGAAGGCTCAATATCACTGATTAGAGGCACAGGGTTTCTACTCGGTTTGAATTCTCGGGTGTTTATAAAAGTGGGAGCTCTGGGTAAAGGCTGCACCACATGGACTCCAGACATAGGGTGTGTCTCCTGTGAGTTTTCTAGTGCGTATAAGCGTGAGAGCTGCGTTTAAAGGTTTTTCCACATCCGTTGCATTTGTAGGGTTTCTCATCAGTGTGAATTCTCACCCATGACTAAGGTTATGGCTTTGGCTAAGTGCTTTCTCACATAAATGGCATTCATTGTGGTTTCTCTCCTGTGTGAATGTGCTCATGATATTGAAGGGTTGCATGGTCACCGAAAGCTCCTCCACAGTCATTCCAAGCATAGGGCTTCTCCCCTGTTTGAGTTTATTGGTGTGAATAAATGTCAGCTCTCTGGCTGCAGTACCTTTATAAGGTTCTTCTCCTCCAGTGCGAGCCGTTGGTGTATACATGCGAGGCTTCAGCCGAATTTTTTCACACGTTCAGGACATTTGCAAGAGTCACTCCAGGGTGCACTCTCTCATGTTGTCTAAGGTTGGAGGGTGACTAAATGCCTTCCACCTTCTGAGTTCTGCATGATTTCCCTCTCGTATAATTAGCTGAGGTCTCTCGCATTCGGGCTGAAAGTGCAACACACGTGGAGTTAAGGTTGCTGTACGCGAAATGTCCTCATGTTCATCGCATTCTGTGAGCGCTTCTCCAGCATGAAATCCCTGCTGTTGACAAGGAAAGAGAGGCTGTTAAAAATTACTCACATACTACTCATTCAGTCATTTCTCTACATGGGAATTCTAGGCGGCGCCCTCCGTGGTGGTCTTCATTCAAAATCTCCGCATACTAGTTACTTTCACAGGTGATGTTCCTTTGCTGAATTCACACAGATTTTCTGCCTGGTAAACCCTCACTGGTCATAGCCTTCTGATTAAGTTTTAGGTCTTCTTTAGGTTTCCAACACCATATCCAGGAGCTCTGTTTAATCAATTACATTTTCACTGACGCTCAGGTCAGAGTTTGACATGTAATGTCAAGTGACATGGGTCCTCAGATTGTTCCATCCTCCATTAAATGGATAGAAAATCTCCTGGCCACAGGTCCAAGGCCATGGAGGGCAGAGCTAGGGTGGAGGCTCTGATGTTGCTGATTCCCACGTGGGGAGGAACCAAGGTGACTGAGGACAATTGCATCCGGGGGAGCGGGGTGGGCCACAGGGAAGGTGGGGTGCTAAAGACCTGGAATGGGTGTTGGAGAACAAATGACGGTTCCTTTCACCAAGAATTATTAAATAAGAATTTTGGAAGAGGTGTCCTTGCTGTGGAGACAAGACTCTCCAGGAGACCATGGTAAGGGTTACCCGGGAATTAATGTTAATCCTAGGAACTGAATCTTAATAAAACAATAACTGTGAACAGTAAGTCGAATCAAAGTGTAACACCCGATCATTTGCATTGTTTCCTGCCAAATGGAGATATTATGTACTCCCTACATGCCGAGGAGCCAATGCAGCCTTGCTCTTGACCATGGGAGGAAAAATCGTTCCTTCTGTCTGCGCATGCCTGTGGGTAAGCTGGCAGGGGTCACCCCCAGCTGAGTGGTTGGCGATTCATGTCTGGTGTATCTAACAAGATTTTGGAAGCCTGGGTTCTCATGGCTGCTTTCTCTTTCCTCAGATTTATCTGCTTGATTTTCGGATTGGCCCTGCCCAAGGATGCAGGGGAGGGCAGGTGGTGGCAGAGTTCCTGATGATGAAACAACAGGTGAGGAAAAAAAAAGAAAAAAACAAAAAAACTTAGTTTGATTCCTGAATTGATCCGTCTTTTGCCAAATGGTCAGGTTTCTACTTTGGGTCCGGATCTTCTAAGTGCACCCAGGAAATATTAACTCCAGTTACGTGCACCACCCTGTCTTTAAGGATACAGCAGGTCAGGGACCAATGTAGAAACACTCTCTTTCCCGACATTTACTTTCACTTCTTCCAGCCTCCATTAAGGCTGTGACCTCACAGAGGACGGGAGAGGTATTTTCCTTCTCTTCTTTTAAAGGTCATCCCTTGGGCTCCGTGGCCTCCTTCATCATGCTACTGGCTGCGGTGGACTTAGGAATGCGGTGAACACAGGGGCTAGAGAATGACTCAGGACAGAAATCTCTAGGCCAGTGGGGAGCAGGCGTTTCATCAGGTGAGTCCTGTGTCATAGGTGCTGTGGTGAGCGGGGGTTTGGTGAGAGGGAGCAATAAAGAATCATTGATTTTTCCTGATGTAAAAAGCTTAACTTTTTACAGACTACTCCTAAACATTTTGACAGCTTCCAAAAGATAAACGTAAGTTCCTTAGCAAAGTTATTCACATAAGTGTTTTCCTTTGTGTTCTTAAGCTTCATTCCAATTAGGAAGTTGAATGCAATGTCTGCAGATTCTTATTTTCTTAATTGTGACTGTGTATGGAGGAGAAGGGCCATAGTACACAGAAGAAAATGTCGAGCGCTGGACAGCAAATGACAGTCTGGAGAGCTCCAGGACCTCACTCCCACACAGAGACATCAGTAAAACAACCAGGACCTGCCTGAATGAGCTGGGGTTCTAGCCCAGGGAACCCCAGAAGTGGGAACAATGGGCTTTCTGATCCCACCATTGGCAGCCCTGGTAAGTGTTCCTATTAGACACGGGTGTGTGTGTGTGTGTGTGTGTGTGTGTGCGTGCGTGTGTGCGCGCACGTGTGTTTGTTTCTTTTTCCTGACACCCCTGGACTTGCCGAGCGTGCGTCACTGTTGCATGAAAGCCATGGCCATGTGGTGCTAAAGTTATCAGACCCTCTCAGTCTTGTATCTTCCTGTGTTGCATACATAAAATTTCTCTAATGGGTCCAGATGCAAATGTTCAGTTGTCTCCTTGGCTCCTACCTGCAATGGCATGGGCTTGTCTTGCTTGGGAAAGCAGCTCTAGGCTCATGGAGAGAAGAGCTGCACGGGTGTAGGGTGGGCAGAGAGAATTGGAGAAAGCAAGTGAATTGCTCTGGTCTCCTGATCCGGAGGTAAGAGGCTGGGCACTGAGGCAACCCAAGTCTTCCGAGTCAGGCTTCTGACTGCAGAATTCTCTACATTACCGTGAGGAGCGCCTCTCCTTCGCGTCAGCCTCCTGCCCAAATCTTCCCAGCCCCGTCCGCTGCTGGGGTCGCGTCGTGCCATGCCGAGCCGAACTGGCAGGCAGGTAGCTCCTAGGCGGACGCCCGGAGACGAACGCGAGCATTTGGGCGGTCGGAGGTGATCCGCCGCCGTCCAGCGATCAGAATCCATCCCGCGGACGTTCAAGCCCGTTGTCGGGAGCCACCTGGCGGCCGCTTTTATATTGTCCCTTCCCTCCTGAGCTTTGGCGAACTTGGCGAGGGATGTGATTCGCCCGCCAGGCGCGGGCCAGAGTTCCGGGAGGCCGGCGACGCTGGCGGCGACCGTCGCGGTGGTGCGGAGCGGTGGGCGATGCCTGCTCTCCCCGGAGATTGAATGTGGAGAGCCGTGTGTTGTGGGGCCGCCGCTGAGCTCCTTGGGCGGGTTGGCGGGAGGTCTGCGCCGGTCGACCAGCACTCCCTGGTGTCCCTTGGCCCGCGGAGACTCCCCCCCACCCGACGTCCTGCTACGCGTGACCAGGAGAGGACGTCCGTGCCCGACGTCGTACTCCGTGTGTCACGATGCGTCGGTGCGTCCTCGCCGCCTTGGGGGCCCGGGTCATGCCGGTGCAGTCGTGGCGGTCTGGCTGCGCAACAGGGGCCACTTCAGTTGCTCCGGGTCCCAGGCGAGGCGGTCCCGGGGGCGGAACTTGCACCGAGGCAGGGGCATGGGATGCCTGTCAACAGACCGCATCCACCCGGCAGCTTAAAAGGGCGTCTATGCAGGGAGCTCCCGTCCCAACTTCCTGGTAGCCTCGTCAGCGTGGCGCTTGCGTTTCGAACCTGTTCAGGTCCGCTCACCGCGGTGTGTCGAGGGCAAGCGTGTAGGGCGCTCGTGGAGGGGCGGCAGTTCCTCCTAGGCTTCGGTGGTCCTAAGTGGTAGACGTTTCTCTTTGGGAAACAGGGAACGCCTGGGGCATACGTGAGAGTCGGGAGGAGGCACGAGCCTGAACGCGGTCCTGCAAGGGCGCGGTTGTCGTTAGCTTCCCTGAAGAAGCTCTGCAGACAGTGAACGGCCTAGAGACGCGCGTGCGGAGGGCAGGACCCCCCCCAGAGCAAGAAATGGCAACGACGGTGTCCTGTTTCGAGGACGGGTGTCAGCGGTGTGGCGGTGCGCCTTCGCTCGTGTGCCATCTGGATACTTCCCGTTGAAGTTCACACCAGTTGCACGTCACTTGGCGTTTGCGGCGGCAAGGTCGACCAGATGGGCAGATTTCGCTATTGGGGCAAGGAGAACATTTAGTGAATTGAGGCTCTTTCGGTTGTGCGAGTCACTACAACGTGAACAGTAGTGAAAAGAGAAACCTTAAGATTTACAATAAATCGACATTACTGTAAGAATTACTATAAAAACATATTATGCAACTTCCAGGTATTCTTGCGTCTGGGAAGCCATTTCTTTCTTAAAAGGGCATTATTGCATAATGAAACATATAAGTAAGTGCATTTTTAGATTTTTATTTTGTATTTAGGAATATATTTAATTTCGAATTTACCAATAGTGTATATAATCGCATTGGGACTCTATACACTAAAGAACACACCGGGAAATTCTGGATTTTATGGTAAATGCGTTCTTTTGGATTGCTTTGGGTTCTCAAAAAAATTAGAAAGAATTCAAGAGCCCAATATAAAGAGCAAGATAGCAATCCTCTTGTCTGTTATCCTTTAAAGGGGTAACCCCTTGAATTTTGAATAAAATGGATGATGGAAGGAATTTTAACAGGCACGTACAATGGAATTATTATCCTTATAATAATCGTTACCGGGCTTCCCCTGTGGCGCCGTGGCTGAGAGTCCCCCTGCCGATGCAGGGGACACGGGTTCGTGCCCCGGTCCGGGAGGATCTCACGTGCCGTGGAGCAGCTGGGCCCGTGAGCCATGGCCGCTGAACCTGCGTGTCTGGAGCCTGTGCTCCGCAACGGGAGAGGCCACAACAGTGAGAGGCCCGCGTACAGGAAAAAAAAAAGAAAACTCGTTACTAATTTTCAAACGTATAGGTCTGAATGCTAACAAACTTTAAAGTACTTATTTTGCAATATAGAGAAGAGCAAACCTTCATCTTAAGACAGGAAATCTAGCTTTGCTCTCCCCAATTCATGCAGACAAAGTTTTCCAAAATGGAGAATTTTGTAAAATACTTTTACTAACCAGTCTTTCTAAACATATATTACTTTTCAAAATTCCAGAACTGAGACTGCTTTAAATGTCAATTTTGTTTTAGGTACAGCCAACTTTCTATTGTAGACTAGTAGTGACATTTGGTAACTGTACAACGTATGAACGTGACTATTTTTCTTAATGTCAGAAATATTAGTTTGCAATTTATTCTTATTACCTGCCTTAGCATATAGAGTTCTATGAAGAGAAAGGCATTGTGTTATTTACAGTTGAATCAACGTAACAATCCAGGTTCCGAAATGTTGGAAGTTCTCATTAAATATTTCATAATTGAAAAATTTATAAATGAATGAACAAGGTGATTTAGCTTATTTTTCTCCTGCATGAATCCTTTATGCTAATAATTCCTGAATCATATTTTCCCTTTATGATCAGATAGTTGTTACAGTGTCCCTCCCTTGCATGGGTGTGTGTGTGTGTGTGCACTCAGATGCACGTACACACAGTAATGTCGCAGCTAACGTCATGGGTTTAAAAAAAATATTTGTTTAAGATTTTTTTTTTTTTGATGTGGACCATGTTAAAAGACTTTTATTGAATTTGTTACAATATTGTTACTGTTTTATGTTGTGGTGTTTTGGTTGCAAGCCATGTGAGATCTTAGCTCCCCGACCAGGGATTGAACCCGCCCTCCCTGCATTGGAAGGTGAGGTCTTAACCTCTAGAATGCTAGGAAAGTCCCCATGATGGCCTTTACAGGCCCTAGGATACCATTTCTCAACCCATTAGACTTCCGTGGGCCCGAGGGCTACAACGAATGTTTTGGCCAACAAAGAAGAGGAAAGGGAACTGAAAAAGGGCCAGAACTCATCATGCAGCCTGTGCGCTCTCTCTAGCTAGCCTTCTTGAAGGTTTAATTGACAAAATAGACACTGTCTCTATGGTGATCTTTCTCCCAGAACGTTTTTTAGTACCATTTTTCGACATCAAAGAGTAAAGCTTTAAAGGTAGACTCACCAATGGCTCTCTGCGGGATCTCCTTTGTGTTTATATGATTTAGTATATGCCACCCCTTATCGTTCTAATATATTCTTAAAGTAGAACTCTTTTTATGTCTTCAAAGATCTTTCACCTTCTCAGTCCTGAAGATATCTATCTGTTCTTCTTGGACAAAAAAAAAAAAAAAACAAAAAAAAAAAAAACAAAGAAACCCTGGGCTACAAAATGCTAAGTAGGCATTAAACCACCTCTGACTCTGAATTCTTGAGTTCTTCCTGTCCATGAACCCACAATTACTCACCTTTCTTTAAATATAATTAATGTATATGTTTTTAAAAAGTCATATGGGAAATAGTAAATGAAAGTTAAGTAATAGAATTAATTGAAGCAGCAGAGGTTAATCACAAAGTATGTGTGTATTTATCCTTGAAGGCATTCATCCCGAACGTGTATACAAATATTTGGACGCTAATGGAAGTGTAAACACGTATCATACTATATTGTACATTTTCAGTTAACATTCATCGTTGTTTTCCGATTGATCCCAGTCTGTGTAGTTATGATGATAATGTTATAAAGAAAGAATGTATCTAATTGATCAACAGTGACAGAGTATTAACAGAAAACGGGCCCATGCTTACTCATCACAATCTTTCATCATGTTGAATGACACATACTCACTCAGTAGTGCTTATATATTTGCAAATACTGATCTACTGAAGCAGGCTGGCTTCGTTTCTCCTTACTTGATCCTGAGTATGGCTTTCAGCACTTCTCAAAACCCTTCACTCTCAACATATTTATATGGTATATTCAAAAAGAAGACAATGGCTGAAAGACTTAATTATTGACTCAATTGCACGCTAACACATTCTTTATAGACTATTTTCCCAGTATGAGTTTTCTGATGTGAATAGCAAGTGAAAGATTTTCCACATCCTCTTTAGAATGGGCATCTCCTCAGTGTGAGCACTTTCTTGTTCAGTCAGGAATAAGGAATCACTGAAGAATGTCCTTCCTTCATTACACTGAGACTATTTTTTCAGTGTGAACCCTGTCATGTCTCATGAGTCCATGACTAATGGAACTCTAGCATCCATTTCATCAGATTTCTTCTCCAGCAGTGAGTAGATGGTGTACCCCAAGAGGGCTCTCCTTGTAGTAAACCTTGGGCTGTCTTCTCTACTGTGTCAGGGATGCAGCCCACTCTGAGTTCTCTGTGTATTCTGAGGCTGGAGCTCCACCTGAAGGCTCTTCCACCATGATTCCAGGCTCAGGGTTTCTCTCCACATGACTTTCCTGGCGAGTTAAAAGGGATAATTTCTGGCTGAAGGCTCAATATCACTGATTAGAGGCACAGGGTTTCTACTCGGTTTGAATTCTCGGGTGTTTATAAAAGTGGGAGCTCTGGGTAAAGGCTGCACCACATGGACTCCAGACATAGGGTGTGTCTCCTGTGAGTTTTCTAGTGCGTATAAGCGTGAGAGCTGCGTTTAAAGGTTTTTCCACATCCGTTGCATTTGTAGGGTTTCTCATCAGTGTGAATTCTCACCCATGACTAAGGTTATGGCTTTGGCTAAGTGCTTTCTCACATAAATGGCATTCATTGTGGTTTCTCTCCTGTGTGAATGTGCTCATGATATTGAAGGGTTGCATGGTCACCGAAAGCTCCTCCACAGTCATTCCAAGCATAGGGCTTCTCCCCTGTTTGAGTTTATTGGTGTGAATAAATGTCAGCTCTCTGGCTGCAGTACCTTTATAAGGTTCTTCTCCTCCAGTGCGAGCCGTTGGTGTATACATGCGAGGCTTCAGCCGAATTTTTTCACACGTTCAGGACATTTGCAAGAGTCACTCCAGGGTGCACTCTCTCATGTTGTCTAAGGTTGGAGGGTGACTAAATGCCTTCCACCTTCTGAGTTCTGCATGATTTCCCTCTCGTATAATTAGCTGAGGTCTCTCGCATTCGGGCTGAAAGTGCAACACACGTGGAGTTAAGGTTGCTGTACGCGAAATGTCCTCATGTTCATCGCATTCTGTGAGCGCTTCTCCAGCATGAAATCCCTGCTGTTGACAAGGAAAGAGAGGCTGTTAAAAATTACTCACATACTACTCATTCAGTCATTTCTCTACATGGGAATTCTAGGCGGCGCCCTCCGTGGTGGTCTTCATTCAAAATCTCCGCATACTAGTTACTTTCACAGGTGATGTTCCTTTGCTGAATTCACACAGATTTTCTGCCTGGTAAACCCTCACTGGTCATAGCCTTCTGATTAAGTTTTAGGTCTTCTTTAGGTTTCCAACACCATATCCAGGAGCTCTGTTTAATCAATTACATTTTCACTGACGCTCAGGTCAGAGTTTGACATGTAATGTCAAGTGACATGGGTCCTCAGATTGTTCCATCCTCCATTAAATGGATAGAAAATCTCCTGGCCACAGGTCCAAGGCCATGGAGGGCAGAGCTAGGGTGGAGGCTCTGATGTTGCTGATTCCCACGTGGGGAGGAACCAAGGTGACTGAGGACAATTGCATCCGGGGGAGCGGGGTGGGCCACAGGGAAGGTGGGGTGCTAAAGACCTGGAATGGGTGTTGGAGAACAAATGACGGTTCCTTTCACCAAGAATTATTAAATAAGAATTTTGGAAGAGGTGTCCTTGCTGTGGAGACAAGACTCTCCAGGAGACCATGGTAAGGGTTACCCGGGAATTAATGTTAATCCTAGGAACTGAATCTTAATAAAACAATAACTGTGAACAGTAAGTCGAATCAAAGTGTAACACCCGATCATTTGCATTGTTTCCTGCCAAATGGAGATATTATGTACTCCCTACATGCCGAGGAGCCAATGCAGCCTTGCTCTTGACCATGGGAGGAAAAATCGTTCCTTCTGTCTGCGCATGCCTGTGGGTAAGCTGGCAGGGGTCACCCCCAGCTGAGTGGTTGGCGATTCATGTCTGGTGTATCTAACAAGATTTTGGAAGCCTGGGTTCTCATGGCTGCTTTCTCTTTCCTCAGATTTATCTGCTTGATTTTCGGATTGGCCCTGCCCAAGGATGCAGGGGAGGGCAGGTGGTGGCAGAGTTCCTGATGATGAAACAACAGGTGAGGAAAAAAAAAGAAAAAAACAAAAAAACTTAGTTTGATTCCTGAATTGATCCGTCTTTTGCCAAATGGTCAGGTTTCTACTTTGGGTCCGGATCTTCTAAGTGCACCCAGGAAATATTAACTCCAGTTACGTGCACCACCCTGTCTTTAAGGATACAGCAGGTCAGGGACCAATGTAGAAACACTCTCTTTCCCGACATTTACTTTCACTTCTTCCAGCCTCCATTAAGGCTGTGACCTCACAGAGGACGGGAGAGGTATTTTCCTTCTCTTCTTTTAAAGGTCATCCCTTGGGCTCCGTGGCCTCCTTCATCATGCTACTGGCTGCGGTGGACTTAGGAATGCGGTGAACACAGGGGCTAGAGAATGACTCAGGACAGAAATCTCTAGGCCAGTGGGGAGCAGGCGTTTCATCAGGTGAGTCCTGTGTCATAGGTGCTGTGGTGAGCGGGGGTTTGGTGAGAGGGAGCAATAAAGAATCATTGATTTTTCCTGATTTAAAAAGCTTAACTTTTTACAGACTACTCCTAAACATTTTGACAGCTTCCAAAAGATAAACGTAAGTTCCTTAGCAAAGTTATTCACATAAGTGTTTTCCTTTGTGTTCTTAAGCTTCATTCCAATTAGGAAGTTGAATGCAATGTCTGCAGATTCTTATTTTCTTAATTGTGACTGTGTATGGAGGAGAAGGGCCATAGTACACAGAAGAAAATGTCGAGCGCTGGACAGCAAATGACAGTCTGGAGAGCTCCAGGACCTCACTCCCACACAGAGACATCAGTAAAACAACCAGGACCTGCCTGAATGAGCTGGGGTTCTAGCCCAGGGAACCCCAGAAGTGGGAACAATGGGCTTTCTGATCCCACCATTGGCAGCCCTGGTAAGTGTTCCTATTAGACACGGGTGTGTGTGTGTGTGTGTGTGTGTGTGTGCGTGCGTGTGTGCGCGCACGTGTGTTTGTTTCTTTTTCCTGACACCCCTGGACTTGCCGAGCGTGCGTCACTGTTGCATGAAAGCCATGGCCATGTGGTGCTAAAGTTATCAGACCCTCTCAGTCTTGTATCTTCCTGTGTTGCATACATAAAATTTCTCTAATGGGTCCAGATGCAAATGTTCAGTTGTCTCCTTGGCTCCTACCTGCAATGGCATGGGCTTGTCTTGCTTGGGAAAGCAGCTCTAGGCTCATGGAGAGAAGAGCTGCACGGGTGTAGGGTGGGCAGAGAGAATTGGAGAAAGCAAGTGAATTGCTCTGGTCTCCTGATCCGGAGGTAAGAGGCTGGGCACTGAGGCAACCCAAGTCTTCCGAGTCAGGCTTCTGACTGCAGAATTCTCTACATTACCGTGAGGAGCGCCTCTCCTTCGCGTCAGCCTCCTGCCCAAATCTTCCCAGCCCCGTCCGCTGCTGGGGTCGCGTCGTGCCATGCCGAGCCGAACTGGCAGGCAGGTAGCTCCTAGGCGGACGCCCGGAGACGAACGCGAGCATTTGGGCGGTCGGAGGTGATCCGCCGCCGTCCAGCGATCAGAATCCATCCCGCTGACGTTCAAGCCCGTTGTCGGGAGCCACCTGGCGGCCGCTTTTATATTGTCCCTTCCCTCCTGAGCTTTGGCGAACTTGGCGAGGGATGTGATTCGCCCGCCAGGCGCGGGCCAGAGTTCCGGGAGGCCGGCGACGCTGGCGGCGACCGTCGCGGTGGTGCGGAGCGGTGGGCGATGCCTGCTCTCCCCGGAGATTGAATGTGGAGAGCCGTGTGTTGTGGGGCCGCCGCTGAGCTCCTTGGGCGGGTTAGGGGGAGGTCTGCGCCGGTCGACCAGCACTCCCTGGTGTCCCTTGGCCCGCGGAGACTCCCCCCCACCCGACGTCCTGCTACGCGTGACCAGGAGAGGACGTCCGTGCCCGACGTCGTACTCCGTGTGCCACGATGCGTCGGTGCGTCCTCGCCGCCTTGGGGGCCCGGGTCATGCCGGTGCAGTCGTGGCGGTCTGGCTGCGCAACAGGGGCCACTTCAGTTGCTCCGGGTCCCAGGCGAGGCGGTCCCGGGGGCGGAACTTGCACCGAGGCAGGGGCATGGGATGCCTGTCAACAGACCGCATCCACCCGGCAGCTTAAACGGGCGTCTATGCAGGGAGCTCCCGTCCCAACTTCCTGGTAGCCTCGTCAGCGTGGCGCTTGCGTTTCGAACCTGTTCAGGTCCGCTCACCGCGGTGTGTCGAGGGCAAGCGTGTAGGGCGCTCGTGGAGGGGCGGCAGTTCCTCCTAGGCTTCGGTGGTCCTAAGTGGTAGACGTTTCTCTTTGGGAAACAGGGAACGCCTGGGGCATACGTGAGAGTCGGGAGGAGGCACGAGCCTGAACGCGGTCCTGCAAGGGCGCGGTTGTCGTTAGCTTCCCTGAAGAAGCTCTGCAGACAGTGAACGGCCTAGAGACGCGCGTGCGGAGGGCAGGACCCCCCCCAGAGCAAGAAATGGCAACGACGGTGTCCTGTTTCGAGGACGGGTGTCAGCGGTGTGGCGGTGCGCCTTCGCTCGTGTGCCATCTGGATACTTCCCGTTGAAGTTCACACCAGTTGCACGTCACTTGGCGTTTGCGGCGGCAAGGTCGACCAGATGGGCAGATTTCGCTATTGGGGCAAGGAGAACATTTAGTGAATTGAGGCTCTTTCGGTTGTGCGAGTCACTACAACGTGAACAGTAGTGAAAAGAGAAACCTTAAGATTTACAATAAATCGACATTACTGTAAGAATTACTATAAAAACATATTATGCAACTTCCAGGTATTCTTGCGTCTGGGAAGCCATTTCTTTCTTAAAAGGGCATTATTGCATAATGAAACATATAAGTAAGTGCATTTTTAGATTTTTATTTTGTATTTAGGAATATATTTAATTTCGAATTTACCAATAGTGTATATAATCGCATTGGGACTCTATACACTAAAGAACACACCGGGAAATTCTGGATTTTATGGTAAATGCGTTCTTTTGGATTGCTTTGGGTTCTCAAAAAAATTAGAAAGAATTCAAGAGCCCAATATAAAGAGCAAGATAGCAATCCTCTTGTCTGTTATCCTTTAAAGGGGTAACCCCTTGAATTTTGAATAAAATGGATGATGGAAGGAATTTTAACAGGCACGTACAATGGAATTATTATCCTTATAATAATCGTTACCGGGCTTCCCCTGTGGCGCCGTGGCTGAGAGTCCCCCTGCCGATGCAGGGGACACGGGTTCGTGCCCCGGTCCGGGAGGATCTCACGTGCCGTGGAGCAGCTGGGCCCGTGAGCCATGGCCGCCGAACCTGCGTGTCTGGAGCCTGTGCTCCGCAACGGGAGAGGCCACAACAGTGAGAGGCCCGCGTACAGGAAAAAAAAAAGAAAACTCGTTACTAATTTTCAAACGTATAGGTCTGAATGCTAACAAACTTTAAAGTACTTATTTTGCAATATAGAGAAGAGCAAACCTTCATCTTAAGACAGGAAATCTAGCTTTGCTCTCCCCAATTCATGCAGACAAAGTTTTCCAAAATGGAGAATTTTGTAAAATACTTTTACTAACCAGTCTTTCTAAACATATATTACTTTTCAAAATTCCAGAACTGAGACTGCTTTAAATGTCAATTTTGTTTTAGGTACAGCCAACTTTCTATTGTAGACTAGTAGTGACATTTGGTAACTGTACAACGTATGAACGTGACTATTTTTCTTAATGTCAGAAATATTAGTTTGCAATTTATTCTTATTACCTGCCTTAGCATATAGAGTTCTATGAAGAGAAAGGCATTGTGTTATTTACAGTTGAATCAACGTAACAATCCAGGTTCCGAAATGTTGGAAGTTCTCATTAAATATTTCATAATTGAAAAATTTATAAATGAATGAACAAGGTGATTTAGCTTATTTTTCTCCTGCATGAATCCTTTATGCTAATAATTCCTGAATCATATTTTCCCTTTATGATCAGATAGTTGTTACAGTGTCCCTCCCTTGCATGGGTGTGTGTGTGTGTGTGCACTCAGATGCACGTACACACAGTAATGTCGCAGCTAACGTCATGGGTTTAAAAAAAATATTTGTTTAAGATTTTTTTTTTTTTGATGTGGACCATGTTAAAAGACTTTTATTGAATTTGTTACAATATTGTTACTGTTTTATGTTGTGGTGTTTTGGTTGCAAGCCATGTGAGATCTTAGCTCCCCGACCAGGGATTGAACCCGCCCTCCCTGCATTGGAAGGTGAGGTCTTAACCTCTAGAATGCTAGGAAAGTCCCCATGATGGCCTTTACAGGCCCTAGGATACCATTTCTCAACCCATTAGACTTCCGTGGGCCCGAGGGCTACAACGAATGTTTTGGCCAACAAAGAAGAGGAAAGGGAACTGAAAAAGGGCCAGAACTCATCATGCAGCCTGTGCGCTCTCTCTAGCTAGCCTTCTTGAAGGTTTAATTGACAAAATAGACACTGTCTCTATGGTGATCTTTCTCCCAGAACGTTTTTTAGTACCATTTTTCGACATCAAAGAGTAAAGCTTTAAAGGTAGACTCACCAATGGCTCTCTGCGGGATCTCCTTTGTGTTTATATGATTTAGTATATGCCACCCCTTATCGTTCTAATATATTCTTAAAGTAGAACTCTTTTTATGTCTTCAAAGATCTTTCACCTTCTCAGTCCTGAAGATATCTATCTGTTCTTCTTGGACAAAAAAAAAAAAAAAAAAAAAAACAAAAAACAAAGAAACCCTGGGCTACAAAATGCTAAGTAGGCATTAAACCACCTCTGACTCTGAATTCTTGAGTTCTTCCTGTCCATGAACCCACAATTACTCACCTTTCTTTAAATATAATTAATGTATATGTTTTTAAAAAGTCATATGGGAAATAGTAAATGAAAGTTAAGTAATAGAATTAATTGAAGCAGCAGAGGTTAATCACAAAGTATGTGTGTATTTATCCTTGAAGGCATTCATCCCGAACGTGTATACAAATATTTGGACGCTAATGGAAGTGTAAACACGTATCATACTATATTGTACATTTTCAGTTAACATTCATCGTTGTTTTCCGATTGATCCCAGTCTGTGTAGTTATGATGATAATGTTATAAAGAAAGAATGTATCTAATTGATCAACAGTGACAGAGTATTAACAGAAAACGGGCCCATGCTTACTCATCACAATCTTTCATCATGTTGAATGACACATACTCACTCAGTAGTGCTTATATATTTGCAAATACTGATCTACTGAAGCAGGCTGGCTTCGTTTCTCCTTACTTGATCCTGAGTATGGCTTTCAGCACTTCTCAAAACCCTTCACTCTCAACATATTTATATGGTATATTCAAAAAGAAGACAATGGCTGAAAGACTTAATTATTGACTCAATTGCCTGCTAACACATTCTTTATAGACTATTTTCCCAGTATGAGTTTTCTGATGTGAATAGCAAGTGAAAGATTTTCCACATCCTCTTTAGAATGGGCATCTCCTCAGTGTGAGCACTTTCTTGTTCAGTCAGGAATAAGGAATCACTGAAGAATGTCCTTCCTTCATTACACTGAGACTATTTTTTCAGTGTGAACCCTGTCATGTCTCATGAGTCCATGACTAATGGAACTCTAGCATCCATTTCATCAGATTTCTTCTCCAGCAGTGAGTAGATGGTGTACCCCAAGAGGGCTCTCCTTGTAGTAAACCTTGGGCTGTCTTCTCTACTGTGTCAGGGATGCAGCCCACTCTGAGTTCTCTGTGTATTCTGAGGCTGGAGCTCCACCTGAAGGCTCTTCCACCATGATTCCAGGCTCAGGGTTTCTCTCCACATGACTTTCCTGGCGAGTTAAAAGGGATAATTTCTGGCTGAAGGCTCAATATCACTGATTAGAGGCACAGGGTTTCTACTCGGTTTGAATTCTCGGGTGTTTATAAAAGTGGGAGCTCTGGGTAAAGGCTGCACCACATGGACTCCAGACATAGGGTGTGTCTCCTGTGAGTTTTCTAGTGCGTATAAGCGTGAGAGCTGCGTTTAAAGGTTTTTCCACATCCGTTGCATTTGTAGGGTTTCTCATCAGTGTGAATTCTCACCCATGACTAAGGTTATGGCTTTGGCTAAGTGCTTTCTCACATAAATGGCATTCATTGTGGTTTCTCTCCTGTGTGAATGTGCTCATGATATTGAAGGGTTGCATGGTCACCGAAAGCTCCTCCACAGTCATTCCAAGCATAGGGCTTCTCCCCTGTTTGAGTTTATTGGTGTGAATAAATGTCAGCTCTCTGGCTGCAGTACCTTTATAAGGTTCTTCTCCTCCAGTGCGAGCCGTTGGTGTATACATGCGAGGCTTCAGCCGAATTTTTTCACACGTTCAGGACATTTGCAAGAGTCACTCCAGGGTGCACTCTCTCATGTTGTCTAAGGTTGGAGGGTGACTAAATGCCTTCCACCTTCTGAGTTCTGCATGATTTCCCTCTCGTATAATTAGCTGAGGTCTCTCGCATTCGGGCTGAAAGTGCAACACACGTGGAGTTAAGGTTGCTGTACGCGAAATGTCCTCATGTTCATCGCATTCTGTGAGCGCTTCTCCAGCATGAAATCCCTGCTGTTGACAAGGAAAGAGAGGCTGTTAAAAATTACTCACATACTACTCATTCAGTCATTTCTCTACATGGGAATTCTAGGCGGCGCCCTCCGTGGTGGTCTTCATTCAAAATCTCCGCATACTAGTTACTTTCACAGGTGATGTTCCTTTGCTGAATTCACACAGATTTTCTGCCTGGTAAACCCTCACTGGTCATAGCCTTCTGATTAAGTTTTAGGTCTTCTTTAGGTTTCCAACACCATATCCAGGAGCTCTGTTTAATCAATTACATTTTCACTGACGCTCAGGTCAGAGTTTGACATGTAATGTCAAGTGACATGGGTCCTCAGATTGTTCCATCCTCCATTAAATGGATAGAAAATCTCCTGGCCACAGGTCCAAGGCCATGGAGGGCAGAGCTAGGGTGGAGGCTCTGATGTTGCTGATTCCCACGTGGGGAGGAACCAAGGTGACTGAGGACAATTGCATCCGGGGGAGCGGGGTGGGCCACAGGGAAGGTGGGGTGCTAAAGACCTGGAATGGGTGTTGGAGAACAAATGACGGTTCCTTTCACCAAGAATTATTAAATAAGAATTTTGGAAGAGGTGTCCTTGCTGTGGAGACAAGACTCTCCAGGAGACCATGGTAAGGGTTACCCGGGAATTAATGTTAATCCTAGGAACTGAATCTTAATAAAACAATAACTGTGAACAGTAAGTCGAATCAAAGTGTAACACCCGATCATTTGCATTGTTTCCTGCCAAATGGAGATATTATGTACTCCCTACATGCCGAGGAGCCAATGCAGCCTTGCTCTTGACCATGGGAGGAAAAATCGTTCCTTCTGTCTGCGCATGCCTGTGGGTAAGCTGGCAGGGGTCACCCCCAGCTGAGTGGTTGGCGATTCATGTCTGGTGTATCTAACAAGATTTTGGAAGCCTGGGTTCTCATGGCTGCTTTCTCTTTCCTCAGATTTATCTGCTTGATTTTCGGATTGGCCCTGCCCAAGGATGCAGGGGAGGGCAGGTGGTGGCAGAGTTCCTGATGATGAAACAACAGGTGAGGAAAAAAAAAGAAAAAAACAAAAAAACTTAGTTTGATTCCTGAATTGATCCGTCTTTTGCCAAATGGTCAGGTTTCTACTTTGGGTCCGGATCTTCTAAGTGCACCCAGGAAATATTAACTCCAGTTACGTGCACCACCCTGTCTTTAAGGATACAGCAGGTCAGGGACCAATGTAGAAACACTCTCTTTCCCGACATTTACTTTCACTTCTTCCAGCCTCCATTAAGGCTGTGACCTCACAGAGGACGGGAGAGGTATTTTCCTTCTCTTCTTTTAAAGGTCATCCCTTGGGCTCCGTGGCCTCCTTCATCATGCTACTGGCTGCGGTGGACTTAGGAATGCGGTGAACACAGGGGCTAGAGAATGACTCAGGACAGAAATCTCTAGGCCAGTGGGGAGCAGGCGTTTCATCAGGTGAGTCCTGTGTCATAGGTGCTGTGGTGAGCGGGGGTTTGGTGAGAGGGAGCAATAAAGAATCATTGATTTTTCCTGATTTAAAAAGCTTAACTTTTTACAGACTACTCCTAAACATTTTGACAGCTTCCAAAAGATAAACGTAAGTTCCTTAGCAAAGTTATTCACATAAGTGTTTTCCTTTGTGTTCTTAAGCTTCATTCCAATTAGGAAGTTGAATGCAATGTCTGCAGATTCTTATTTTCTTAATTGTGACTGTGTATGGAGGAGAAGGGCCATAGTACACAGAAGAAAATGTCGAGCGCTGGACAGCAAATGACAGTCTGGAGAGCTCCAGGACCTCACTCCCACACAGAGACATCAGTAAAACAACCAGGACCTGCCTGAATGAGCTGGGGTTCTAGCCCAGGGAACCCCAGAAGTGGGAACAATGGGCTTTCTGATCCCACCATTGGCAGCCCTGGTAAGTGTTCCTATTAGACACGGGTGTGTGTGTGTGTGTGTGTGTGTGTGTGCGTGCGTGTGTGCGCGCACGTGTGTTTGTTTCTTTTTCCTGACACCCCTGGACTTGCCGAGCGTGCGTCACTGTTGCATGAAAGCCATGGCCATGTGGTGCTAAAGTTATCAGACCCTCTCAGTCTTGTATCTTCCTGTGTTGCATACATAAAATTTCTCTAATGGGTCCAGATGCAAATGTTCAGTTGTCTCCTTGGCTCCTACCTGCAATGGCATGGGCTTGTCTTGCTTGGGAAAGCAGCTCTAGGCTCATGGAGAGAAGAGCTGCACGGGTGTAGGGTGGGCAGAGAGAATTGGAGAAAGCAAGTGAATTGCTCTGGTCTCCTGATCCGGAGGTAAGAGGCTGGGCACTGAGGCAACCCAAGTCTTCCGAGTCAGGCTTCTGACTGCAGAATTCTCTACATTACCGTGAGGAGCGCCTCTCCTTCGCGTCAGCCTCCTGCCCAAATCTTCCCAGCCCCGTCCGCTGCTGGGGTCGCGTCGTGCCATGCCGAGCCGAACTGGCAGGCAGGTAGCTCCTAGGCGGACGCCCGGAGACGAACGCGAGCATTTGGGCGGTCGGAGGTGATCCGCCGCCGTCCAGCGATCAGAATCCATCCCGCTGACGTTCAAGCCCGTTGTCGGGAGCCACCTGGCGGCCGCTTTTATATTGTCCCTTCCCTCCTGAGCTTTGGCGAACTTGGCGAGGGATGTGATTCGCCCGCCAGGCGCGGGCCAGAGTTCCGGGAGGCCGGCGACGCTGGCGGCGACCGTCGCGGTGGTGCGGAGCGGTGGGCGATGCCTGCTCTCCCCGGAGATTGAATGTGGAGAGCCGTGTGTTGTGGGGCCGCCGCTGAGCTCCTTGGGCGGGTTAGGGGGAGGTCTGCGCCGGTCGACCAGCACTCCCTGGTGTCCCTTGGCCCGCGGAGACTCCCCCCCACCCGACGTCCTGCTACGCGTGACCAGGAGAGGACGTCCGTGCCCGACGTCGTACTCCGTGTGTCACGATGCGTCGGTGCGTCCTCGCCGCCTTGGGGGCCCGGGTCATGCCGGTGCAGTCGTGGCGGTCTGGCTGCGCAACAGGGGCCACTTCAGTTGCTCCGGGTCCCAGGCGAGGCGGTCCCGGGGGCGGAACTTGCACCGAGGCAGGGGCATGGGATGCCTGTCAACAGACCGCATCCACCCGGCAGCTTAAAAGGGCGTCTATGCAGGGAGCTCCCGTCCCAACTTCCTGGTAGCCTCGTCAGCGTGGCGCTTGCGTTTCGAACCTGTTCAGGTCCGCTCACCGCGGTGTGTCGAGGGCAAGCGTGTAGGGCGCTCGTGGAGGGGCGGCAGTTCCTCCTAGGCTTCGGTGGTCCTAAGTGGTAGACGTTTCTCTTTGGGAAACAGGGAACGCCTGGGGCATACGTGAGAGTCGGGAGGAGGCACGAGCCTGAACGCGGTCCTGCAAGGGCGCGGTTGTCGTTAGCTTCCCTGAAGAAGCTCTGCAGACAGTGAACGGCCTAGAGACGCGCGTGCGGAGGGCAGGACCCCCCCCAGAGCAAGAAATGGCAACGACGGTGTCCTGTTTCGAGGACGGGTGTCAGCGGTGTGGCGGTGCGCCTTCGCTCGTGTGCCATCTGGATACTTCCCGTTGAAGTTCACACCAGTTGCACGTCACTTGGCGTTTGCGGCGGCAAGGTCGACCAGATGGGCAGATTTCGCTATTGGGGCAAGGAGAACATTTAGTGAATTGAGGCTCTTTCGGTTGTGCGAGTCACTACAACGTGAACAGTAGTGAAAAGAGAAACCTTAAGATTTACAATAAATCGACATTACTGTAAGAATTACTATAAAAACATATTATGCAACTTCCAGGTATTCTTGCGTCTGGGAAGCCATTTCTTTCTTAAAAGGGCATTATTGCATAATGAAACATATAAGTAAGTGCATTTTTAGATTTTTATTTTGTATTTAGGAATATATTTAATTTCGAATTTACCAATAGTGTATATAATCGCATTGGGACTCTATACACTAAAGAACACACCGGGAAATTCTGGATTTTATGGTAAATGCGTTCTTTTGGATTGCTTTGGGTTCTCAAAAAAATTAGAAAGAATTCAAGAGCCCAATATAAAGAGCAAGATAGCAATCCTCTTGTCTGTTATCCTTTAAAGGGGTAACCCCTTGAATTTTGAATAAAATGGATGATGGAAGGAATTTTAACAGGCACGTACAATGGAATTATTATCCTTATAATAATCGTTACCGGGCTTCCCCTGTGGCGCCGTGGCTGAGAGTCCCCCTGCCGATGCAGGGGACACGGGTTCGTGCCCCGGTCCGGGAGGATCTCACGTGCCGTGGAGCAGCTGGGCCCGTGAGCCATGGCCGCTGAACCTGCGTGTCTGGAGCCTGTGCTCCGCAACGGGAGAGGCCACAACAGTGAGAGGCCCGCGTACAGGAAAAAAAAAAGAAAACTCGTTACTAATTTTCAAACGTATAGGTCTGAATGCTAACAAACTTTAAAGTACTTATTTTGCAATATAGAGAAGAGCAAACCTTCATCTTAAGACAGGAAATCTAGCTTTGCTCTCCCCAATTCATGCAGACAAAGTTTTCCAAAATGGAGAATTTTGTAAAATACTTTTACTAACCAGTCTTTCTAAACATATATTACTTTTCAAAATTCCAGAACTGAGACTGCTTTAAATGTCAATTTTGTTTTAGGTACAGCCAACTTTCTATTGTAGACTAGTAGTGACATTTGGTAACTGTACAACGTATGAACGTGACTATTTTTCTTAATGTCAGAAATATTAGTTTGCAATTTATTCTTATTACCTGCCTTAGCATATAGAGTTCTATGAAGAGAAAGGCATTGTGTTATTTACAGTTGAATCAACGTAACAATCCAGGTTCCGAAATGTTGGAAGTTCTCATTAAATATTTCATAATTGAAAAATTTATAAATGAATGAACAAGGTGATTTAGCTTATTTTTCTCCTGCATGAATCCTTTATGCTAATAATTCCTGAATCATATTTTCCCTTTATGATCAGATAGTTGTTACAGTGTCCCTCCCTTGCATGGGTGTGTGTGTGTGTGTGCACTCAGATGCACGTACACACAGTAATGTCGCAGCTAACGTCATGGGTTTAAAAAAAATATTTGTTTAAGATTTTTTTTTTTTTGATGTGGACCATGTTAAAAGACTTTTATTGAATTTGTTACAATATTGTTACTGTTTTATGTTGTGGTGTTTTGGTTGCAAGCCATGTGAGATCTTAGCTCCCCGACCAGGGATTGAACCCGCCCTCCCTGCATTGGAAGGTGAGGTCTTAACCTCTAGAATGCTAGGAAAGTCCCCATGATGGCCTTTACAGGCCCTAGGATACCATTTCTCAACCCATTAGACTTCCGTGGGCCCGAGGGCTACAACGAATGTTTTGGCCAACAAAGAAGAGGAAAGGGAACTGAAAAAGGGCCAGAACTCATCATGCAGCCTGTGCGCTCTCTCTAGCTAGCCTTCTTGAAGGTTTAATTGACAAAATAGACACTGTCTCTATGGTGATCTTTCTCCCAGAACGTTTTTTAGTACCATTTTTCGACATCAAAGAGTAAAGCTTTAAAGGTAGACTCACCAATGGCTCTCTGCGGGATCTCCTTTGTGTTTATATGATTTAGTATATGCCACCCCTTATCGTTCTAATATATTCTTAAAGTAGAACTCTTTTTATGTCTTCAAAGATCTTTCACCTTCTCAGTCCTGAAGATATCTATCTGTTCTTCTTGGACAAAAAAAAAAAAAAAAAAAAAAACAAAAAACAAAGAAACCCTGGGCTACAAAATGCTAAGTAGGCATTAAACCACCTCTGACTCTGAATTCTTGAGTTCTTCCTGTCCATGAACCCACAATTACTCACCTTTCTTTAAATATAATTAATGTATATGTTTTTAAAAAGTCATATGGGAAATAGTAAATGAAAGTTAAGTAATAGAATTAATTGAAGCAGCAGAGGTTAATCACAAAGTATGTGTGTATTTATCCTTGAAGGCATTCATCCCGAACGTGTATACAAATATTTGGACGCTAATGGAAGTGTAAACACGTATCATACTATATTGTACATTTTCAGTTAACATTCATCGTTGTTTTCCGATTGATCCCAGTCTGTGTAGTTATGATGATAATGTTATAAAGAAAGAATGTATCTAATTGATCAACAGTGACAGAGTATTAACAGAAAACGGGCCCATGCTTACTCATCACAATCTTTCATCATGTTGAATGACACATACTCACTCAGTAGTGCTTATATATTTGCAAATACTGATCTACTGAAGCAGGCTGGCTTCGTTTCTCCTTACTTGATCCTGAGTATGGCTTTCAGCACTTCTCAAAACCCTTCACTCTCAACATATTTATATGGTATATTCAAAAAGAAGACAATGGCTGAAAGACTTAATTATTGACTCAATTGCATGCTAACACATTCTTTATAGACTATTTTCCCAGTATGAGTTTTCTGATGTGAATAGCAAGTGAAAGATTTTCCACATCCTCTTTAGAATGGGCATCTCCTCAGTGTGAGCACTTTCTTGTTCAGTCAGGAATAAGGAATCACTGAAGAATGTCCTTCCTTCATTACACTGAGACTATTTTTTCAGTGTGAACCCTGTCATGTCTCATGAGTCCATGACTAATGGAACTCTAGCATCCATTTCATCAGATTTCTTCTCCAGCAGTGAGTAGATGGTGTACCCCAAGAGGGCTCTCCTTGTAGTAAACCTTGGGCTGTCTTCTCTACTGTGTCAGGGATGCAGCCCACTCTGAGTTCTCTGTGTATTCTGAGGCTGGAGCTCCACCTGAAGGCTCTTCCACCATGATTCCAGGCTCAGGGTTTCTCTCCACATGACTTTCCTGGCGAGTTAAAAGGGATAATTTCTGGCTGAAGGCTCAATATCACTGATTAGAGGCACAGGGTTTCTACTCGGTTTGAATTCTCGGGTGTTTATAAAAGTGGGAGCTCTGGGTAAAGGCTGCACCACATGGACTCCAGACATAGGGTGTGTCTCCTGTGAGTTTTCTAGTGCGTATAAGCGTGAGAGCTGCGTTTAAAGGTTTTTCCACATCCGTTGCATTTGTAGGGTTTCTCATCAGTGTGAATTCTCACCCATGACTAAGGTTATGGCTTTGGCTAAGTGCTTTCTCACATAAATGGCATTCATTGTGGTTTCTCTCCTGTGTGAATGTGCTCATGATATTGAAGGGTTGCATGGTCACCGAAAGCTCCTCCACAGTCATTCCAAGCATAGGGCTTCTCCCCTGTTTGAGTTTATTGGTGTGAATAAATGTCAGCTCTCTGGCTGCAGTACCTTTATAAGGTTCTTCTCCTCCAGTGCGAGCCGTTGGTGTATACATGCGAGGCTTCAGCCGAATTTTTTCACACGTTCAGGACATTTGCAAGAGTCACTCCAGGGTGCACTCTCTCATGTTGTCTAAGGTTGGAGGGTGACTAAATGCCTTCCACCTTCTGAGTTCTGCATGATTTCCCTCTCGTATAATTAGCTGAGGTCTCTCGCATTCGGGCTGAAAGTGCAACACACGTGGAGTTAAGGTTGCTGTACGCGAAATGTCCTCATGTTCATCGCATTCTGTGAGCGCTTCTCCAGCATGAAATCCCTGCTGTTGACAAGGAAAGAGAGGCTGTTAAAAATTACTCACATACTACTCATTCAGTCATTTCTCTACATGGGAATTCTAGGCGGCGCCCTCCGTGGTGGTCTTCATTCAAAATCTCCGCATACTAGTTACTTTCACAGGTGATGTTCCTTTGCTGAATTCACACAGATTTTCTGCCTGGTAAACCCTCACTGGTCATAGCCTTCTGATTAAGTTTTAGGTCTTCTTTAGGTTTCCAACACCATATCCAGGAGCTCTGTTTAATCAATTACATTTTCACTGACGCTCAGGTCAGAGTTTGACATGTAATGTCAAATGACATGGGTCCTCAGATTGTTCCATCCTCCATTAAATGGATAGAAAATCTCCTGGCCACAGGTCCAAGGCCATGGAGGGCAGAGCTAGGGTGGAGGCTCTGATGTTGCTGATTCCCACGTGGGGAGGAACCAAGGTGACTGAGGACAATTGCATCCGGGGGAGCGGGGTGGGCCACAGGGAAGGTGGGGTGCTAAAGACCTGGAATGGGTGTTGGAGAACAAATGACGGTTCCTTTCACCAAGAATTATTAAATAAGAATTTTGGAAGAGGTGTCCTTGCTGTGGAGACAAGACTCTCCAGGAGACCATGGTAAGGGTTACCCGGGAATTAATGTTAATCCTAGGAACTGAATCTTAATAAAACAATAACTGTGAACAGTAAGTCGAATCAAAGTGTAACACCCGATCATTTGCATTGTTTCCTGCCAAATGGAGATATTATGTACTCCCTACATGCCGAGGAGCCAATGCAGCCTTGCTCTTGACCATGGGAGGAAAAATCGTTCCTTCTGTCTGCGCATGCCTGTGGGTAAGCTGGCAGGGGTCACCCCCAGCTGAGTGGTTGGCGATTCATGTCTGGTGTATCTAACAAGATTTTGGAAGCCTGGGTTCTCATGGCTGCTTTCTCTTTCCTCAGATTTATCTGCTTGATTTTCGGATTGGCCCTGCCCAAGGATGCAGGGGAGGGCAGGTGGTGGCAGAGTTCCTGATGATGAAACAACAGGTGAGGAAAAAAAAAGAAAAAAACAAAAAAACTTAGTTTGATTCCTGAATTGATCCGTCTTTTGCCAAATGGTCAGGTTTCTACTTTGGGTCCGGATCTTCTAAGTGCACCCAGGAAATATTAACTCCAGTTACGTGCACCACCCTGTCTTTAAGGATACAGCAGGTCAGGGACCAATGTAGAAACACTCTCTTTCCCGACATTTACTTTCACTTCTTCCAGCCTCCATTAAGGCTGTGACCTCACAGAGGACGGGAGAGGTATTTTCCTTCTCTTCTTTTAAAGGTCATCCCTTGGGCTCCGTGGCCTCCTTCATCATGCTACTGGCTGCGGTGGACTTAGGAATGCGGTGAACACAGGGGCTAGAGAATGACTCAGGACAGAAATCTCTAGGCCAGTGGGGAGCAGGCGTTTCATCAGGTGAGTCCTGTGTCATAGGTGCTGTGGTGAGCGGGGGTTTGGTGAGAGGGAGCAATAAAGAATCATTGATTTTTCCTGATTTAAAAAGCTTAACTTTTTACAGACTACTCCTAAACATTTTGACAGCTTCCAAAAGATAAACGTAAGTTCCTTAGCAAAGTTATTCACATAAGTGTTTTCCTTTGTGTTCTTAAGCTTCATTCCAATTAGGAAGTTGAATGCAATGTCTGCAGATTCTTATTTTCTTAATTGTGACTGTGTATGGAGGAGAAGGGCCATAGTACACAGAAGAAAATGTCGAGCGCTGGACAGCAAATGACAGTCTGGAGAGCTCCAGGACCTCACTCCCACACAGAGACATCAGTAAAACAACCAGGACCTGCCTGAATGAGCTGGGGTTCTAGCCCAGGGAACCCCAGAAGTGGGAACAATGGGCTTTCTGATCCCACCATTGGCAGCCCTGGTAAGTGTTCCTATTAGACACGGGTGTGTGTGTGTGTGTGTGTGTGTGTGTGCGTGCGTGTGTGCGCGCACGTGTGTTTGTTTCTTTTTCCTGACACCCCTGGACTTGCCGAGCGTGCGTCACTGTTGCATGAAAGCCATGGCCATGTGGTGCTAAAGTTATCAGACCCTCTCAGTCTTGTATCTTCCTGTGTTGCATACATAAAATTTCTCTAATGGGTCCAGATGCAAATGTTCAGTTGTCTCCTTGGCTCCTACCTGCAATGGCATGGGCTTGTCTTGCTTGGGAAAGCAGCTCTAGGCTCATGGAGAGAAGAGCTGCACGGGTGTAGGGTGGGCAGAGAGAATTGGAGAAAGCAAGTGAATTGCTCTGGTCTCCTGATCCGGAGGTAAGAGGCTGGGCACTGAGGCAACCCAAGTCTTCCGAGTCAGGCTTCTGACTGCAGAATTCTCTACATTACCGTGAGGAGCGCCTCTCCTTCGCGTCAGCCTCCTGCCCAAATCTTCCCAGCCCCGTCCGCTGCTGGGGTCGCGTCGTGCCATGCCGAGCCGAACTGGCAGGCAGGTAGCTCCTAGGCGGACGCCCGGAGATGAACGCGAGCATTTGGGCGGTCGGAGGTGATCCGCCGCCGTCCAGCGATCAGAATCCATCCCGCTGACGTTCAAGCCCGTTGTCGGGAGCCACCTGGCGGCCGCTTTTATATTGTCCCTTCCCTCCTGAGCTTTGGCGAACTTGGCGAGGGATGTGATTCGCCCGCCAGGCGCGGGCCAGAGTTCCGGGAGGCCGGCGACGCTGGCGGCGACCGTCGCGGTGGTGCGGAGCGGTGGGCGATGCCTGCTCTCCCCGGAGATTGAATGTGGAGAGCCGTGTGTTGTGGGGCCGCCGCTGAGCTCCTTGGGCGGGTTAGGGGGAGGTCTGCGCCGGTCGACCAGCACTCCCTGGTGTCCCTTGGCCCGCGGAGACTCCCCCCCACCCGACGTCCTGCTACGCGTGACCAGGAGAGGACGTCCGTGCCCGACGTCGTACTCCGTGTGTCACGATGCGTCGGTGCGTCCTCGCCGCCTTGGGGGCCCGGGTCATGCCGGTGCAGTCGTGGCGGTCTGGCTGCGCAACAGGGGCCACTTCAGTTGCTCCGGGTCCCAGGCGAGGCGGTCCCGGGGGCGGAACTTGCACCGAGGCAGGGGCATGGGATGCCTGTCAACAGACCGCATCCACCCGGCAGCTTAAAAGGGCGTCTATGCAGGGAGCTCCCGTCCCAACTTCCTGGTAGCCTCGTCAGCGTGGCGCTTGCGTTTCGAACCTGTTCAGGTCCGCTCACCGCGGTGTGTCGAGGGCAAGCGTGTAGGGCGCTCGTGGAGGGGCGGCAGTTCCTCCTAGGCTTCGGTGGTCCTAAGTGGTAGACGTTTCTCTTTGGGAAACAGGGAACGCCTGGGGCATACGTGAGAGTCGGGAGGAGACACGAGCCTGAACGCGGTCCTGCAAGGGCGCGGTTGTCGTTAGCTTCCCTGAAGAAGCTCTGCAGACAGTGAACGGCCTAGAGACGCGCGTGCGGAGGGCAGGACCCCCCCAGAGCAAGAAATGGCAACGACGGTGTCCTGTTTCGAGGACGGGTGTCAGCGGTGTGGCGGTGCGCCTTCGCTCGTGTGCCATCTGGATACTTCCCGTTGAAGTTCACACCAGTTGCACGTCACTTGGCGTTTGCGGCGGCAAGGTCGACCAGATGGGCAGATTTCGCTATTGGGGCAAGGAGAACATTTAGTGAATTGAGGCTCTTTCGGTTGTGCGAGTCACTACAACGTGAACAGTAGTGAAAAGAGAAACCTTAAGATTTACAATAAATCGACATTACTGTAAGAATTACTATAAAAACATATTATGCAACTTCCAGGTATTCTTGCGTCTGGGAAGCAGCGCCAGCCCCATCCCCAGCCCCAGCCCTAGCCCCAGCCTCTGATGATTATCCTCCAAAGGCCCTTATGCTACTCCTAGGCCTTGCCCTGACACTTCCTTTAAGTCAGGCTTTGACACTACTCCTAGCTCAGGCCGTGATACTGTCCCTAAGTACGGCTCTGACAGTGTCCCTAACTAAGGGCCTGACTCTCCTCCTAACTGTGGCCCTGCCATTATACATAAAAAAGGCTCTGACGCTCGTCCTAATCGAGGGCCTGACACTGTCCTTCACTAAGGCCCTGACACTAATTCTAACTCAGAGCCACGTTATACCTAACGAAGGCTCTGATGCTAACCCTAACTATGGCCCTGACAGTGACCCTAACTAAGGCCTTGACACTATTCCTAACTAAGGGCCTATCCCTAGCCCGAGCCCCAGCCCCAGCCCCAGCCCTAGCCCCAGGCCCAGCCCTAGCCCCAGCCCCAGCCAGAGCCCCAGTCCTAGCCCCGGCTTCAGGCCCAACCCCAGCCCCTGATGCTGATCCTACAGAGGCCCTTATGCTCCTCCTAGGCCTTGCCCTGACACTGTCCTTAACTCAGGCCTTGACACTACTACTGACTCAGGCCCTGTCATTATACCTAACGAAAGCTCTGATGATAAACCTAACTTCGGCTCTGACAGTGACACTAAGTCCTTGACACCATTCCTAACTAAGGTCCCAGTCCTAGCCAGACCCCTAGCCCCAGCTCCAGCCCTAGCCCAAGCCCCAGCCCCAGGCCTAGCCCCAGCCGCAGCCGCAGTCCCAGCCCTAGCCCCAACCCCAGCCCTAGCCCCAGCCCCAGCCCTAGCCCCTGATGCTGATCCTATAGAGGCCTTTATGCTCCTCCTAGGCCTTGCCCTGACAATGTGGTAATTAAGGCCTTGAAACTATTTCTAACTAAGGCCCCAGGTCCAGCCCCAGCCGCAGCCCCAGCCCCTGATGCTGATCCTATAGAGGCCTTTATGCTCCTCCTAGGCCTTGCCCTGACACTGTCCTTAAGTAAGGTCTTGACCCTATTCCTAACTAAGGGCCTAGCCCTAAACTTAGCCCCAGCCCCAGCCCCAGCCCTAGCCCCAGCCCTAGGCCCAGTCCCAGTCCCAGCCTCAGCCCCAGCCCCAGCCCCAGCCCCAAACCTAGCCCCAGCCCCAGCCCTAGGCGTAGCCTCAGTGCCAGGTCCAGCCCCAGCCCCAGCCCCAGCCCCAGCCCCAGCCCCAGCCCCAGCCCTAGCCCTAGCCCCAGCCCCAGCCCCAGCCCTAGCCCCAGCCCCAGGCCCAACCCCAGCCTCTGATGCTGATCCTACAGAGGCCCTTATGCTCCTCCTAGGCCTTGCCCTGACACTGTCCTTAACTCAGGCCTTGACACTACTACTAACTCAGGCCGTGATACTGTCCCTAACTAAGGCCCTGACAGTGTCCCTGTCTAAGGGACTGAATGTCCTCCTAACTCTGGCCCTGCCATTTATTCATAAAAAAAGCTCTGACGCTCGTCCTAACCGAGCCCATGAGACTGTCCCTTACTAAGGCCCTGACAGTACTTGTAACTCATGCCCTGACATTATACCTAACGTAGGCTCTGATGCTAACCCTAACTAAGGCCTTCACACTCTTCCTAACTAAGGGCGTAGCCCTAGCCCTAGCCCTAGCCACAGCCCCAGCCCCAGGCCCAGCCCCCACCCCTGATCCTACAGAGGCCCTTATGCTCCTCCTAGGCTTTTCCCTGACAGTGTCCTTAACTAAGGCCTTGACACTATTTCTAACTAAGGCCCCAGCCCCAGCGCAGCCCCAGCCCCAGGCCCAGCCCCAGCCCTAGCCCCAGGCCTACCTCCAGTCCCAGCCCCAGCCCTAGCCCCAGCCCCAGCCCCAGCCCCAGCCCCAGCCCCAGCCTCAGCCCCAGCCCCAAC
The DNA here is from genome assembly GCF_964341445.2 of Mesoplodon mirus. NCBI lineage: Eukaryota > Metazoa > Chordata > Mammalia > Artiodactyla > Ziphiidae > Mesoplodon > Mesoplodon mirus. The sequence goes on from NW_028294651.1 coordinate 45,839, forward strand.
CCCCGCCCCAGCCCCAGCCTCTGATGCTTATCCTCCAAAGGCCCTTATGCTACTCCTAGGCCTTGCCCTGACACTGTCCTTTAAGTCAGGCCTTGACACTACTCCTAGCTCAGGCCGTGATACTGTCCCTAAGTACGGCTCTGACAGTGTCCCTAACTAAGGGCCTGAGTCTCCTCCTAACTGTGGCCCTGCCATTATACATAAAAAAGGCTCTGACGCTCGTCCTAATCGAGGGCCTGACACTGTCCCTCACTAAGGCCCTGACACTGATTCTAACTCAGGGCCACATTATACCTAACGAAGGCTCTGATGGTAACCCTAACTATGGACCTGACAGTGACCCTAACTAAGGCCTTGACACTATTCCTAACTAAGGGCCTAGCCCTAGCCCCAGCCCCAGCCCCAGCCCCAGCCCCAGCCCTAGCCCTAGCCCCAGGCCCAGCCCTAGCCCTAGCCCCAGCCAGAGCCCCAGTCCTAGCCCCGGCTTCAGGCCCAACCCCAGCCCCTGATGCTGATCCTACAGAGGCCCTTATGATCCTCCTAGACCTTCCCCTGACAATGTGGTAATTAAGGCCTTGAAACTATTTCTAACTAAGGCCCCAGGTCCAGCCCCAGCCGCAGCCCCAGCCCCTGATGCTGATCCTATAGAGGCCTTTATGCTCCTCCTAGGCCTTGCCCTGACACTGTCCTTAAGGAAGGCCTTGACCCTATTCCTAACTAAGGGCCTAGCCCTAAACCTAGCCCCAGCCCCAGCCCCAGCCCTAGCCCCAGCCCTAGGCCCAGTACCAGCCCCAGCCCTAGCCCTAGCCCCAGCCAGATCCCCAGTCCTAGCCCCGGCTTCAGGCCCAACCCCAGCCCCTGATGCTGATCCTACAGAGGCCCTTATGATCCTCCTAGACCTTCCCCTGACAATGTGGTAATTAAGGCCTTGAAACTATTTCTAAGTAAGGCCCCAGGTCCAGCCCCAGCCGCAGCCCCAGCCCCTGATGCTGATCCTATAGAGGCCTTTATGCTCCTCCTAGGCCTTGCCCTGACACTGTCCTTAAGTAAGGCCTTGATCCTATTCCTAACTAAGGGCCTAGCCCTAAACCTAGCCCCAGCCCCAGCCCCAGCCCTAGCCCCAGCCCTAGGCCCAGTCCCAGTCCCAGGCTCAGCCCCAGCCCCAGCCCCAGCCCCAACCCTAGGCCCAGCCCCAGCCCTAGCCTTAGCCTCAGTCCCAGCTCCAGCCCCAGCCCCAGCCCTAGCCCCAGCCCCAGCCCCAGCCCCAGCCCCAGCCCTAGCCCCAGCACCAGCCCAAGCTCTAGCCCCAGCCCCAGGCGTAGCCTTAGTCTCAGCCCCAGCCCTAGCCTTAGCCTCAGTCCCAGGTCCAGCCCCAGCCCCAGCCGCAGCCCCAGCCCTAGCCCTAGCCCCAGCCCCAGGCCCAGCCCTAGCCCCAGCCCCAGCCCCAACCCCAGCCTCTGATGCTGATCCTACTGAGGCCCTTATGCTCCTCCTAGGCCTTGCCCTGACACTGTCCTTAACTCAGGCCTTGACACTACTACTAACTCAGGCCGTGATACTGTCCCTAACTAAGGCCCTGACAGTGTCCCTGTCTAAGGGACTGAATGTCCTCCTAACTCTGGCCCTGCCATTTATACATAAAAAAAGCTCTGACGCTCGTCCTAACCGAGCCCCTGAGACTGTCCCTCACTAAGGCCCTGACACTACTTCCAACTCAGGCCCTGTCATTATACCTAACGAAAGCTCTGATGCTAACCCTAACTAAGGCCCTGACAGTGACACTAAATAAGGCCTTGACACTCTTCCTAACTAAGGGCCTAGCCCTAGCCCTAGCCCCAGCCCCAGCCCCAGCCCCAGGTCAATCCCAGTCCCAGCCCCAACCCCAGCCCGAGCCCCAGCCTCTGATGCTTATCCTACAAAGGCCCTTATGCTACTCCTAGGCCTTGCCCTGACACTGTCCTTCACTCAGGCCTTGACACTACTACTAACTCAGGCCGTGATACTGTCACTAACTACGGCCCTGACAGTGTCCCTAACTAAGGGTTTGACTCTCCTCCTAACTCTGGCCCTGCGATTATACATAAAAAAGGTTCTGACGCTCGTCCTAATCGAGGGCCTGATACTGTCCCTCACTAAGGCCCTGACACTATTTCAATCTCGGGGCCACATTATACCTAACGAAGGCTCTGATGCTGACCCTAACTATGGCCCTGACAGTGACTCTAACTAAGGCCTTGACACTATTCCTCACTAAGGGCCGAGACCTAGCCCTAGCCCCAGCCCCAGCCCCAGACTCAGCCCAAGCCGAAGGCCCAGCCCTTGCCCTAGCCCCATCTACAGCCCCAGTCCTAGCCCCAGCCCCAGGCCCAACCCCAGTCCCAGCCCCAACCCCAGCCCAAGCCCCAGCCTCTGATGCTTATCCTACAAAGGCCCTTATGCTCCTCCTAGGCCTTGCCCTGACACTGTCCTTAACTCAGGCCTTGACACTACTACTAACTCAGGCCGTGATACTGTCCCTAACTAAGGCCCTGACAGTGTCCCTATCTAAGGGCCTGAACCTCCTCCTAACTCTGGCCCTGCCATTATACATAAAAAAATCTCTGACGCTCGTCCTAACCGAGGCCCCGACACTGTCCCTCACTAAGTCCCTGACACTACTTGTAACTCATGCCCTGACATTATACCTAACGTAGGCTCTGATGCTAACCCTAACTAAGGCCCTGACAGTGACCCTAACTAAGGCTTTCACACTATCCCTAAGTAAGGGCATAGCCCTAGCCCTAGCCATAGCCCTTGCCCCAGCCCACACCCCTGATCCTACAGAGGCCCTTATGCTCCTCCTAAGCCTTTCCCTGACACTGTTTATAACTAAGGCCCCAGCCCCAGCACCAGCCCCAGTGCAGCCCCAGCCCCAGGCCCAGCCCCAGCCGTAGCCCGAGCCCTAACTCCAGTCCTAGCCCCTGCCCTAGCCCTAGCCCCAGACCCAACCCCAGCCCCAGCCCCAGCCTCTGATGCTTATCCTCCAAAGGCACTTTTGCTACTCCTAGGCTTTGCCTTGACACTGTCCTTAACTCAGGCCTTGACACTACTACTAACTCAGGTCGTGATACTGTCCCTAACTACGGCCCTGACACTACTTCTAACCTAGGTCCACATTATACCTCACAAAGGGTCTTATGTTAACCCTAACTATGGCCCTGATAGTGACCCTAACTAAGGCCCTGACACTATTCCTAACTAAGGGCCGAGCTCTAGCCCTGGCCCCAGCCCAAGCCGCAGCCCTAGTCCTTGATCCTACAGAGGCCCTTATGCTCCTCCTAGGCCTTGCCCTGACAGTGTGCTTAACTAAGGCCTTGACACTACTTCTAACTCACGCCGTGATACTGTCCCTAACTAAGGCCATGACATTGTCGCTCACTAAGGGTCTTTCCCTCCTCCTAGCTCTGGCCTTTCCATTATACATAACAGAGGCTCTGACACTCCTAACCAAGGCCCTGACACTGTCCCTTACTAAGGCCGTGATACTACTTCTAACTCAGGTCCTGAGATTATACCTAACGAAGGGTCTGATGCTAACCCTAACTAAGGCCCTGACAGTGACCCTAACTAAGGCGTTGACACTCTTCCTAAGTAAGGCTCTAGCCTTAGCCCCAGTTCCAGCCCCAGCCCCAGCCTAAGCCCCAGCTCTGGCCCCAGCTCCTACGGAGGCCCTTATGCTCCTCCTAGGCCTTGCCCTGATACTGTCCTTAACTAAGGCCTTTACACCACTACTAGCTCAGGCCGTGATACTGTCCCTAACTAAGGCCCTGACAGTGTCCCTATCTAAGGGCCTGAACCTCCTCCTAACTCTGGCCCTGCCATTATACATAACAAACGCTCTGATGCTATTCCTAACCAAGGCCCTGAGACTGTCCCTGACTAAGGCCCTTACACTGCTTGTAACTGAGGCCCTGACATTACACCAACGAAGTCTCTGATGCTAACCCTAAGTAAGGCCGTGTCAGTGACCCTGACTAAGGCCTTGACACTATTCCTAACTAAGGCCCTGAAGCTACGCTTAACTCTGGCCCTGACACTGTCCCTAAATAAGGCCCTGCTATTACACCTACAATAGGCCATGACACTGTTCCTAACAGAGGCACTGATGGTAGTCCTAACTCAGGCCCTGACAGTGTCCGTAACAAAGGCCCTGCTGCTGTCAATATCTAAAGTTCTGACAGTATCCTTAGCATATATCCTGTCCTATCTCTTACTAAGGTCCTGAAACTGTCCCTACGTGAGCCTTGACGCTGTCCCTAAGTGAGACCCTGAGCCTGTCCCTAAGTGAGGCCTTGAGAATGCCTTTAACCAAGACCCTGATGCTGATCCTATAGAGTCCCCCATGCTCCTCCTAGGCCTTGCCCTGACACTGTCCCTACCGAAGGCTGTGACACTGGTCCTAAAGGCCCTGGTGCTGTCAGTAACTAAGGCCTTCAAACTGTCCCTTGCTATGTTCCTGATTTTATCCCTAGCCCGTAATCTGACTTAGTCCATAGTTAATGTCCTGCCTGTTACCCTACCTGAAGCCCTAATGCTGTCCCCAACTAAGTCCCTGACTAGTCATCCGTAAGGCCCTGACACTGTTTGTAAGTAAGGCCCGGAAGCTGTCTCTAATGCAGGCCCTGCTGCTGGCAATAACTAAAGGCCTGACACTATCCTGAGCTAATATACTGACCCATCTCTAACCAAGGTCTTGACACTATGCCTAAGTCAGCCCTGATGCTGGCCCTAAATAAAGCCCTGAGGCTGTCCCTAACACAGGCCCTGAAGCTATCCCTAACTGAGGCCTTGGCACTCCGCCTAACTCAGGCCCTGACCATGTGTTTAACTAAGACCGTAATTGTGATCCTATAGAGGCCCTGATGCTGCTCCTGAGTCATGACCTGACAGTGTCCCCAGCTAAGGGCCTGATGCTAGGTCTCACTCGGGCCCTGTCGCTCTCCCTACGTCAGGCTCTGACGCTGTCCCTACCTGAAGCCCTGACACTGGTTCTAAACAAGGCCCTGATATTCTCAGTAACTAAGGTGTTGACACTATACCTGGGTCATTTCCTGACACTATACCTAGATCATAATTTAACCCTGTCTTTAGGTAAAGTCAGGCCTCTTATGGCAACTAAAGCACTGATGCTGTGCCTAACTCAGGCCCTGAATTTAGCCCCAAGGTGACACTGTCCCTAACTAAGGCCTTGATGCTCTAACTAAGTCAGCTCCTGATACTGTCCTTAACTAAGGTCCTAATACTATTCCTAACTCAAGTCCTGACAGTTTACCTAACAGAAGCCTCTGACACTAGTCCTAACCAAGGTCCTGACAGTGTGCATAACAAAGGCTCTGTTGCTCCTAACCAATGCCCGGACACTGTCCTTAAGTAGAGCCTGAGACTACGGTTATCTCAGGCTGTGACATGATACCGAACAGAGGTTCTGATGCTGGCCCTAATTCAGGCCCTCACACTATTCCTAAGAAAGGCTCTGGTGCTACTCCAACTAAGGCCCTGAGACTACTCCTAACTCACGCCCTGACACTCTCCCTAAATAACGCCCTGACATTACTCCTAGCTCTACCCGTGAATGTGTCCCCAACTAAGGCCCTTGTTGTACTCCTAATGTAGGCCCTGCCACAATACCTAAGAAAGGCTCTGATGCTAGTATTAACTAAGGTCCTGACACTGTCCGAACTAAGGCCCTGACACTACACCTACCTCAGGCCCTGACACTGTTCATAACTAAGGCCCTGACACTACTCCTAACTCAGGCCCAGACACGATACCTAACGAAGGCTCTGATGCTAATCCTAACTAAGGCCCTGACACTGACCCTAGCTCAGTCCCTGACACTGTCCCTAACTCAGGCCCTGACACTGTCCCTTACAAAGGCCCTGCTGCCATCAATATCTAAAGTTTTGACACTATCCTGAGCATATATCCTGTCACATCTCTTACTAAGGTCGTGAAACTGTCCCTACGTGAGCCTTGACGCTGTCCCTAAGTGAGGCCCTGAGCTTGTCCCTAAGTGAGGCCCTGAGAATGTCTTTAACCAAGGCCCTGATGCTGATCCTACAGAGGCCCCCATGCTCCTCCTAGGCCTTGCCCTGGCACTGTCCCTACCGAAGGCCGTGACGCTGGTTGTAAAGAAGGCCCAGGTTCTCTCAGTAACTAAGGCCTTTGAACTGTCCCTCGGTGCTTTCCTGACCTTATCCCTAGCCCGTAACCTGACTCAGTCCATAGTTAATACCCTTCCTCTCATCCTACGTAAAGCCCTAATGCTGTCCCTAACTAAGGCCCTGAATAGTCCTGTTAAGGCCCTGACACTGTCTGTAAGTAAGGCCCGGAAGCTGTCCCTAATGTAGGCCCTGCTGACAGTAATAACTAAAGGCCTGACACTATACTCAGCTAATATACTGACCCATGTCTAACCAAGGTCCTGACACTATTCCTAAGTCAGCCCTGACGCTGTCCCCAAATAAAGCCGTGAGGTTGTCGCTAACATAGGCCCTGAAGCTATCCATAACTGAGGCCCTGACGCTCTCCCTAACTCAGGCTCTGATCATGTCTTAAGACCGTAATGCTGATTCTACAGAGGCCCTGATGCTGCTCCTGAGTCATGCCCTGACAGTGTCCCTAGCTAAGGGCCTGACGCTAGGCCTCAGTCATGCTCTGACCGTCTCTCTGTCAGGCTCTGACGCTGTCCCTGCCTGAAGCCCTGACACTCGTTCTGAACAAGGCCCTGATACTCTCAGTAACTAAAGTTTGACACTATCCCTAGGTTATTTCCTGATACTATACCTAGACCTTAACCTAACCGTTTCTTTAGCTAAAGTTGAGCTTCTTATGCCAACTAAAGCCCTGATGCTGTGCCTAACTGAGGCCCTGACTTTAGTCCCAAAGCCGTGACACTGTCACTAACTAAGGCCTAGATACTCATCCTAAGTCAGGGCCTCATACTGTCCCTACCTAGGGCCCTGACACTATTCCTGAGGCCCTGACACAATCCGTAACAAATTCCTTGACACTACTGCTAACTCATGCCCTGACAGTGTCCCTAAATAACGCCCTGATACTACTCCTAACTCAGGCCATGACATTGTTCCTAACTAAGGCTCTGATACTACTCTTAACTCAGGCCCTGACATGATACCTAACAAAGACTCTGATGATAGTCCTAACCAAGGCCCTGACACATACTGTCCCTGTCTAAGGCCTTGACATTGCTCCTAACTCAGGCCCTCACACGATTACTAACAAAGGTTCTGTTGCTAGTCCTAACTAAGGACCTGACACTGTCCCCAACTAAGGCCCTGACACTACTCCTAACTCAGGCCTTGACATGATACCTAACAAAGGCTGTTATGCTAGTCCGAACTAAGGCCCAACACTGTCCCTAACTAAAGCCTTGACACTACTCCTAAGTCAAGGGCTTTAGTTAGGTCCTGTTTCAGCACCTTTTTTAGGAATAGCATCAGAACCTTTGTTAGGTATCGTGTCAGGGCTTACGTTAGGAGTACTGTCAGGGCCTTAGTTAGGTACAGTGTCAGGGGCTGAGTTAGGAGTACGGTGAAGTCCTTGGTGAGGACAGTGTCAGGGCCTTAGTTAGGACTATTCAGGTCCTTAGTTAGGGACAGAGTTAGGGCTTCAGGTAGGCTAATTATTACTTACTTAATAAGTAAGCCTTGTTAGGTATCGGGTCAGGGCCTAAGTTAGGAGTACTGTCAGGGTCTTAGTTAGGGACAGTGTGAGGGCCTTGGTTAGGACTAGCATCTGAGCCTTTGTTAGGGACAGTGTCAGGGTCTTAGTTAGGACTAACGTCAGGACCTTCTGTTAGGTACACTGTCAGGGCCTGAGTTAGGATTAGTGTTAGGGCCTTTGTTAGGGACAGTATCAGGCCCTGACGTTCGACCAGCATCTAGGCCTTAGTTAGGGACAGTGTCAAGGCCTTGGGACTAAGTCAGGGCCTGAGTTACGCACAGCATCAGGCCTTTAGTTGGCATAAGAGGCTCGACTTTAGCTAAAGACAGGGTTACGTTAAGGTATAGGTATAGTGTCAGGAAATGACCTGGGGATAGTGTGAATACAACAGTTACTGAGAGTATCAGGTCCTTGTTTAGAATCAGAGTCAGGGGTTCAGGTAGGGATCGCCTGAGAGCCTGTCTTAGTGAGAGTGACAGGGCCTGAGTGAGGCCTAGCATCAGGCCCTTAGCTAGGGACACTCTCAGGGCATGATTTAGGAGCAGCAATGGGGCCTTTGTAGGATGAGCAGTAGGGTCTTAGTTAAAGACATGATCAGGGCCTGAGTTAGGAGTACGTTCAGGGCCTTAGGTAGGGAGAGTGTCAGGGCCTTAGTTAAGACTAGCATCAGAGCCTTTGTTAGGTATCGTCTCAGGGCCTGAGTTATGAGTAGTGTCAGGGCCTTAGTTAGGGACAGTGCCAGGACCTGAGATAGGAGTAGTGTGAATGTTTTAGTTAGGGCCAGTGTCAGGGCCTGATTTAGCAGTAGTCAGGGCCTTAGTTAGGGACAGCATTAGGACTTCAGGTAGGGTAAGTGGCAGGACATTAGCTACGGACTGAGTCAGGTTACAGGCTAGGCATGATGTCAGGAAATGAGCGAGGGATAGTTTGAAGGCCTTAGTTATTCAGATCATCAGGACCTTATTTAGGACCTGTGTCAGGGCCTTATCTAGGGACAGTGTCCACGCAAGGCTTAGGAGTAGCACCAGTACTTCTGTAAGATCAGCATCAGGGTCTTTGTTAAAGACATTGTCAGGACCTCTGTTAGGGACAGCCTCAGGGCCTCTCTTAGGGACAGCATCAAGGCCTCACTTAGGGACAGTTTCAGGAACTCAGTAAGAGATTGGTCAGGATATAAGCTTAGGATAGTGTCAGGACTTTCGATATTGACAGCAGCAGGGCCTTTATTAGGGACAGTGTCAGGGCCTGATTTAGAACTAGCATCAGTGCCTCTGTTAGGAACAGTGTCAGGGCCTGTTTTAGGTGTAGTATCAGGGCCTTATTTAGGGACAGTGTCAGGGCCTGAGTTAAGTGCAGCATCAGGGCCTGAGTTAGGAATAGTGTCAAGGCCTTAGTTAGGGTTACCATCAGGGCCTTCGTTAGGTATCGTGTCAGGGCCTGAGTTAGTAGTAGTGTCAGGGCCTCAGTTAGGCACAGTGTCAGGCCCTGAGTCATTAGTAGTGTCAAGGCCTTCATTAAGGACAGTGTCAGGGCCTGAGTTAGGTGTAGCATCAGGGCCTTAGTTAGGAGTAGTGTGAAGGGCTTGGTTAGGGTCAGTGTCAGGGCCTTAGTTAGGATTAGTATCAGAGCCTTCGTTAGGTACCGTGTCAGCGCCTTTGTTTCGTACAGTGACAGGGCCTTGGTTAGAACTAGCGTCAGAGCCTTTGTTAGTTATAATGTCAGGGCAGAGTTAGGAGTAGTGTCAGGGCCTTAGTTAGGGACACTGTCATGGCCTGAGGTAGGTGTAGTGTCAGGGCCTTAGGTAGAGACAGTATCAGGGCCTGAGTTAGTGGTAGTGTCCAGGCCTTAGTTAAGGACAGTGTCAGAGCCTTAGGTACGATTAGCATCAGAGCCTTTGTTAGGTATCGTGTTAGGGCCTGAATTAGGAGTCGCACAAGGCCCTTCATTGGGGACAGTGTTAGGGCCTGAGTTAGGAGTGGCATCAGTGCCTTTGTTAGGAACAGTGTCAGGGCCTTAGTTAGGACTAGCATCAGAGCCTTTTTTAGGAATCGTTTGAGGGCCTGAGTTAGGAGTAGTGTCAGGGCCTTAGTTAGGGACAGTGTCAGTGCCTTATTTAGGAACATCATCAGAGCCTTTTTTAGGTATCGTGTCATGGCCTGAGTTATTAGTAATCTCAGGCCTTACTTAGGGACAGTGTCATTGCCTTGGTTAGGACTAGCATCAGAGCCTTTGTTAGGGACAGTGTCAGGGTCTTAATTAGGACTGGGGTCAGGGCCTTCTGTTAGGTAGTGTCAGGGACTGAGTTAGCCATAGTGCTAGGTCCTTAGATAGGGACAGTATCAGGTCCTGACTTTGGACCAGCATCTAGGCCTTAGTTTGGGACAGTGTCAGGGCCTTGGTTAGGAGTAGCATCAGAGCCTTCTGTTAGGTACAGTGTCAGGGCCTGAGTTAGGAATAGTGTTAGGGCCTTTGTTAGGGACAGTATGAGGCCCTGACGTTGGACCAGCTTCTAGGCCTTAGTTAGGGACAGTGTCATGGCCTTGGGGCTAAATTCACGGCCTGATTTAGGCACAGCATCAGGGCTTTAGTCGGCATAAGAGGCTCGACTTTAGCTAAAGATAGAGTTAGGTTAATATCTAGGTATAGTGTCAGGAAATGACCTGGGGATAGTGTCAATACCATAGTTACTGAGAGTACCAGGGGCCTTGTTTAGAACCAGTGTCAGGGCTTCAGGTAGGGACAGCGTCAGAGCCTGATGTAAGGAGAGCGACGGCCTGAGTGAAGCCTAGCATCAGGCCCTTAGCTAGGGACATTCTCAGGGCATGACTGAGGAGCAGCATTAGGGCCTTTGTAGGATGAGCATTAGGGTCTTTGTTAAAGACATGATCAGGGCCTGAGTTAGTAGTAGGTTCAGGGCCTTAGGTAGGGAGAGTGTCAGGGCCTTAGTTAAGACTAGCATGAGAGCCTTTGTTAGGCATCACGTCAGGGCCTGTGTTATGTGTAGTGTCAGGGTCTTTGTTAGGGACAGTGTCTGACCTGAGTTAGGAGTAGTTTGAAGGCTTTAGTTAGGGCCAGTGTCAGGGCCTGAGTTAGGAGTAGTCAGTGAGTTAGTTAGGGACAGCATTAGGGCTTCAGGTAGGATAAGAAGCAGGACATTATCTACAGATCGAGTCAGGTTATGGGCTACGGAAAATGTTAGGAAATGAGCGAGGGATAGTTTGAAGGCCTTAGTTATTCAGAGCATCAGGGCCTTATTTAGGACCAGCGTCAGGGCCTTATCTAGAGAAAGTGTCAGGCCAGGCTTAGGAGCAGCACAATTGCCTCTGTAGGATGAGCATCAGGGTCTTTGTTAAAGACATTCTCAGGGCCTGTGTTAGGGACAGCCTCAGGGCCTCACTTAGGGACAGCGTCAAGGCTTGCATCAGGAGAGTTCTAGGACGTTATTAAGACATTTGTTAGAATATATTCTCAGGATAGTGTCAGGACTTTAGATATTGACGGCAGCAGGGCCTTAGTTAGGGTCAGTGTCAGGGCCTTAGGACTAGCATCAGAGCCTTCAAAGGAATCGTGTGAGGGCCTAAGTTAGGAGTAGTGTCATGGCTCTAGTTAGGGATAGTGTTAGGGCCTGAGTTACGAATAGTGTCAGTGCTTTATTTAGGGCCAGTGTCAGGGCCTGAGTTAGGTGTAGTGTCAGGGCCTTAGTTAGGGCCAGTGTCAGGGCCTTAGTTAGGACTAGTGTCAGAGCCTGAGTTAGGAGTAGTGTCAGGGCCTTAGGACTAGCGTCAGGGCCTTCTGTTACGTACAGTGTTAGAACCTGAGTTAGGAATAGTGTTAGGGCCTTAGTTAGGAACAGTATCAAGCCCTGACCTAGGAGAAGCACCTAGGCCTTAATTAAGGACAGTGTCATGGACTTGGGACTAAATTCAGGGCCTGAGTTAGGCGCAGCATCAGGGCTTTAGTTATCATCAGAGGGAGGACATTAGCTAGTGACAGGGTCAGGTTAACATCTAGGGATTGTGTCACGACGTTAGTTACTGAGAGTACCAGGGCCATTTTTAGAACCAGTGTCAGGGCTTCAGGTAGGGACAGCGTGAGAGCCTGACTTAGGGAGAGTGACAAGGCCTGAGTGAGGCCTAGCATCAGGCCCTTAGCTGGGGACACTGTCAGGTCATGACTTCAGAGCAGCATCAGGGCCTTTGTAGGTTCAGTATTAGGGTCTTAGTTAAAGACATGTTCAGGTCCTGCGTTAGGAGTAGGTTCAGGGCCTTAGTTACAGAGAGTGTCAGGGCCTTAGTTAGGAGTAGCATCAGAGCCTTTGTTAGGTATCGTGTCAGGGCCTGAGTTAGGACTAGTCAGGGCCTTAGTTAGGGACAGCATTAGGGCTTCAGGTAGGATCAGAGGCAGGACATTAGCTATGGATCGAGTCAGGTTAAGGGCTAGGGATAATGTCAGTAAATGAGCAAGGGATAGTTTGAGGGCTTTAGTTACTCAGAGCATCATCAGGGCTTTATTTAGAAGCAGCCTCAGGGCCTTATCTAGGGACAGTGTCCGGGAAAGGCTTAGTCGCACCACAAGCGCCTCTGTGGGATCAGCATCAGGGTGTTGGTTAAAGATGTTGTCGGGGTGTCTGTTACGGACAGCCTCGGGGCCTCACTTAGGGACAGCGTCAAGGTTCACTTAGGGAGAGTTTCAGGACTTCAGTAAGAGATGGGTCAGGATCTAAGCTCAGGACTGTGTCAGGATATAGATATTGACAGCAGCAAGTCTTTATGTAGGGACAGGGTCAGGGCCTGAGATAGGAGTAGCATCGGTGCTTTTGTTAGGTTAGAGTTAGGGTTAGGGTTAGGGTTATGGATAGAGGTTTTGGGTTAGAGGTTTAGGGTTAGGGTTAGGTGTTAGGGTTAGGGTTAGCGTTAGTGTTATGGGTAGGGTTAGTTAGGGTTAGGGTTGGGGTAGGGTTAGGTTTAGGGTTAGGGATTAAGGTTTAGGGTTTAGGGTTAGGTTTAGGGTTTTAGGGTTTTAGGTTCTCAGTGTTAGGGTTAGGGTTTAGGGTTAGGTTCAGGGTCAGGGTCAAGACTAGGGTTTTGGGGTTAGGGTTTAAGGGTTACGGTGAGGGTTAGGGTAAGAGGGTAGGCTTAGGGTTAGCATATTGGTTACAATACAGGTTAGGGTATGGCTACGGCTCAGGCTTAGGGTATGTGTTAGGGTACAGTTTAAGGTTAGGGCACGGGTTATGGTTGGGGTATGGGTTAGGGTCAGGGTCAGGGTCGGGTTAGGGTTAGGGTTTAGGGTTTAGGGTTAGCGTTAGCGAACGGGTAAGGTTTATGGTAAAGGTGAGTGTTAGGGTAGTGTTAAGGTTAGGTTTAGGGTTAGGGTAAGGTTTAGGGTTAGGGTTACGGGTTAGGGTTAAGGTTAGGTTTAGGGTTAGTGTTAGTGTTGGCTTAGGGTTATGTTTAGGTTTAGGGGTTAGGGTCAGGGTCCATTTCAGGGTTAGGTTAGGGTATGGGTTAGGGTATGGGTCAGGTTATGGTTTAGTGTTAGCGTACGGGTTACTGTTAGGGTATGGGTTAGGGTATGGTATGCCTTAGTTTCAGGATTCGGGTATGGGTTAGGGTACGGCTATGGATTAGGTTTAGGGTATGGGTTAGGGTACAGGTTAGGGTTAGGGTACGGGCTAGGGTTAGGGTACAGTTTAGGGTGTGGAGCAAGGGTGTCCTGAAGGGAGTGGCTTGGGGTCAGGAGGCGGTGGAGACTGTGTTTCGTGGGAGAGTCTCGCACACCTGTGACATTTCATTCTCGGGGTCACCACAGCAGCGCGGATCCACCATCTGCCCATTTTTCTGTTCCTTCTTCGCTCACTCATTCCCTTGCTCATTCGTTCATTGACCCTCTCGATCCGTGACTTGAGCAGTTACTAAGGGTGTTCTGTCTGCAGCAAAACACAGGACGCAGAGTGCCCGAGAGATCTGGCCATCGGTAAGACTAAGGCCTGCTCAGCGCGTCACTCACGGTGAGCCCGGGAGTGAACTTTGCACCAGAGCAGGGTCTCCAGGGGGACGAGAGGACCATGCAACTGGGTTGCTGCTGCTTCCCGCCTCCTCTCCCTCAGGCTCCCTGGCCTGCCTGCGTCCCTGTGGCACAGCTCTGTGTTTGGTCACCCTTTGTGTGGCAGAGGCCTGGAGGAGATGGTCAGTGTCCTCATGGGAGGATCCTGCTGCCCACAGAGCATCTGGGACTCTGAATCCAAGTTCAGCAAGGGGGATACTCTGGAACTTTCTGACCCTCCAGGCCCCAAAAGCCTGGGAGCTTGGCTGGGCTCCCGTACCAACTTCTTATGCAGTCTCCCTGGATCCCCCATCCCACCACGGTGAGGATCCAGAAGGTGCTATGTGAGGCCCTTTCCAGTCTGGGCAGCACCAGGGCCCTGGGGCTCTTCCAGGCCCAGAGCATCTCTGAGTGTGTTCCAGTGTAGTGAAAAACTGACAGTTTTCACACAGTGTAGAACAAGCCTGGCTGTTATTTATGGTTCGTGTTGTGTGTGATTTTTCATGGTCTTGGAGAGTCCTATCATTTTTTTAATGCATCAGCACATTTTCCCACAGCACGTGCTTGAGTCCACAGGCTCAGGGGGTATTCCTGGGTTCTCTGGTCAGGAAGGCCCAGTCAGACTGGAGGGGAGACTGACTACACCCAAGGCCTGGTCCTTGTCAGGCAGAGGGCAGGAGAGAGTCCAGTTGAGGTAGGATTGAGGCTTATTTCAGGAGGGTCATCCTGACTGTGGTCTAAAGAGATGCTGCTGCTTCTGGGAATATTTTTTTCTAGAGGAGAAAAACAGAGATGTTGTATAGAGCATGACTTGGACTAACAGGCAAAGGCAAGTCCGTGCAGGCCTGCTAGAGGGGGATCATGTCTCCCAGATCTTCATGGACTGTAGACCCAGCACCTCCGCAATCAGCCCCAGGTGGAGCAGCATTAAGACATAGAAGAAGTGGACTTGGGTCAGATTGCAGCTTTGTGATTGTGCACAGAGACGGCTGACTGTTTCCCAACTCCAGGGTTCTAGAACTGGGGCCTCTGGAGGGCATAGGCATTCAGGAATATGGTGAAGTGCTTATGGAAGAGTAGATAGCAAAATGTAAGCCTCAGCCCAGAGCAAGATACCATGCAAGATAACACAAGACCTCCTGTCCGGAAGTAGCACAGACATGACCTGCAACTGACACTGAGACTTGCTTCTCCCACGAGCGGCTGGGGCAGCGGAAGGCTCGGCTGAGGCAGCTGAGCAGGCTGGGTCTGTACCCCACGACTGGGCAGGGCAGAGCGTGCTTGAGCCTTCAACGAGCCTCTGTGACAGATGCAGGGCCGTGACCATCTTTATTTCCCAGGGACCATCTGCTGTCTCCTCGTTCTTGGGGAGGGTGAAACAAAAACAAACTTTGTGAAATTTCCTGAGCTTTTGTGTGTATGTGTGTGTATTACGTGAGTGTGCACAAGCATGTGCATGTGTGTGCTGTCTGTGCACAGGTCTGTGTACATCCGAGTGCATGTGAGTGTGTTTATGTGCAGGCAGGCACATGTGTGTATGCACGTGTTTTTGCATGCGCAGCACGTGTGATTGTGTGCCTGTGTGTGACTGCTGTCCGTCTTTTCATGTGTGTGTGTACATGTGTGTGAATGCCGGTATGCTTGGGCATGTACGTCCACATGTGTGTGTACACATGTGTGCTGTGGGGGGATGAGGAAGGCATGGAGTTGTTGCTTTCTGGTGTCGCCTTCCCCCACCCTCCCTTTTGCTGTTGCCTCAGCACTTTGTGGTGAAGTGTAGAGACTCAAAAGGAGGACCACTACCCGCTACCGTCAGTGATCTGCCTGCTCATCCTCATGGTCATCCATCTGTCCAGTAAACATCCCTGAGCCTGTGCCATGTGCTGGGGCCTGGGGTCCACAGTGAAGCAGGCGCATGCTCTCAGCTGTGCTCAGCCCAGCCGGGCATGGGGCAGAGAAGCTGCAGGCCAGGTGTGTCTGCAGAGGGAGAGGTTACCTCTGGCTGGTGGGTCAGCGGAGGTGGCAGCTGAGCTGAACTGAAGGAGCGGGATGGATGGAGCTCGCTCTAGAGGAGGGTGGGGGCAGGGGGCAGGGGAAGGGGCTGGGTGCCTGGCTCGCGGGGAGGACGCGTCGCAGAGGGGCTGCAAGGGTGGCCAGACAGCTAGCTTTGACTTTGTTTTATAGACAGAGAGAACAGTTTTGGAACCAGTGTGACAGGATTAGGCCCACATTTTTCCTCTGGTGGCGGCTGAGGGGTTTGATGGTAGGTAGAAGAGAGAAGCTGGGCCGAGGAACAGGGGTGACGGTAGGGGCTGTGCCTCTGCCAGGCTTCCAGCCTCTTTGTGGTGGTCCCTTGGGTCCACAAGGTTAGCACACACCTTGTGTGAGGCCGGAATGGGGCTTCCTCTTCATTCCCTCTTTCCCAGAAGTAAACGCAACACAGTTTGGAGTTGGTGAGACTGAGGGGGCCATCTTGCAGGAAAGGCAAGTGTCAGCGTTGGCTGGGGTGCCTACCCGGGGTCAAGGGGGAACCCTTAGCCAGACCCGCAGACCCCAGGGAAGGACACGGTGTGCTCAGAGAGGCAGGGATAGTCAGGAGAGCCAGGTGTGCAGAGAAGGCTCGGCCAAGGGGGCCCTGGGGGCTCAGGGAGTGAGGGGAGGGGTGGCCAGACAGCCGTGAATGAGGCCTAGGGGTCGACGGGGTCGTGCTGTGTGCAGGGTGGACACACAGGGCCCCAGGCTGTTCTGTAGGGAACGTCTCCCGGCTGCAGTGGGCTCTGGAAATTGTCTGCGGGTTGCCATGCCTCCTGGGGCTCTCCGGCCCAGTCCCTAGCCGGGAGCTGCCTGTCCAGCCTACCCCGGCTCCACCTCCAGACTGCGCAAGGCTGGGCGGGTGGGACGGGCTCCTCGTGCCTCGGTTGCCATGACCTGTGACGTTTCCTTTCCAGTTGCCAGGTTCATTATAAGGATACATGCACAGTGTGTTGCGTTGTCTTGCGCCACCCGTCGGCTTAGGGAAGAACTGCCCTGGTAGGTCGGCCTGCAAGGTGTGCTACTGCAGAGCCTCCATCTGACATACTCTTCCCTGTCCGAAATGCAAACACAGCACACACTCCCTGCCTGGTTTGGGAATGATGACACCTCACCTCTCACCTCTCCTGCCGTCTCCTGCCCGCACTCCAACCTCAAGGACACCAGTTCCGCATCTGACTCCCGACCCCTCCAGCTGGCTGGGGACAGGCAGCCTCATGACACAGTGTGCACAAAGGTTTCTGGCCGGGCTGTGAGGATGGGGACCAGGTCCCACCTGTGCAAATGAAGCAGGCGTCTCACCTGGATTTGTCTCCGGGCTCTTGAAGGTGGACTGAAGGTCAGACAGTCCAGAGGCCAAGGGCCCCAGAGGAGGGGGGTGTGGGCGCAGGTAGACCAGGAGCAGCTGCCCCTCTGGTCAGGAGAGTCCAACAACCCAGGGCTTTCTGGTTCCTGGGGGGAGGAGAGGGCAGAGGCAGTGGGGGCCCAAAGACAGGTCCTGATTCACCTCTGGATGGAGCCACTCAGCTGAGCCCAGGTTTTGAGGCATTACAGTTAAAGGATGCAGGCTAGAGGGTCAGGGTTAGAGGGTCAGGTTAGATGGTCTGAGTCATATTCAGGGTAAGGGTTAGGAGTTTACAGGTCAAGGTCGAGTATCTAGGGGCTAGGGGTTAGGAGTCTTAGGGTTTAGGGTTAGAGATGAGGAGGTTAGGGTAAGGGAGGGAACAGTAGAGATTTGGGCGTTAGGGTTAGTGGGTTAGTGTTAAGCACAACTGGCCCACGGCCCCCCTAACCCCACACCTCTGAGTCCTGTAAGATGGACAGGACTTGCCCGGGGTCACTCACGAGTGGGGGTTCACCTGGGCCGCTGGTTATCTACCCCCGTCCTGGAACCTGAGAGCAGAAGAACAAAACGTCTGCTCGGGTCACTGACTGTTTCAAATCCAACTCAACCTCAGTCAATGGCTGTTAGGGCCTCAGAAGCCCACAGGGCTTCCTCCTACCATCTGAACTGGAGAGAGTAGTGCTGGCCCCACTTGGCCTGGGCAGCCCGGGTCCAGCAGAGGGCTGACTGAGTTCACTCCATGGTCATGTTATGAATTTATACAGAACTTGGTGCAGCGACCTACCAGCCCCCAGGTGCTGCCTCCTGAGGGCTGGTGGGGCCCTCCTGAGACTGCAGGCATCCTTTGTCCCATGTGAGTGGGCATCAATAGACATCAAGTCTCAGGACAGCCCTTGACCTCTGACCATCCAGGCAGTCATCTGTGGTCCTCCAGCTCAGGCCAGTCTGGTCCCTGTCAAGCCCCTGTGGCCAATTACTGAGCTGACCTTGTTGCTGGGCAATTGAACAGCTACCTGGGTAGCACAGACAGCCCTTTGGGATGTTTCAGTTACTAACATGCATGTGGTTGAGAAAAGGGCCTCCCCCTCACAGGCTCATAGCCTGCCAAGCGAGGTGATAACCGTCTAAACATTTGAGTGTGTCCCTGACACAACAACCATACGGCAGACCATGGCCTTGCAATCCTTTGGGCTTCCAGCTGTAACAAACTTTTGATATTCATACTCATTAAGTGTCAAAAGATACGGGAGCAACTGGGCCACCCAGTGGACAGTTTCACACTGAGGCTGCATGGGCTTGGAGAGCCACGTGCACCCATGTGGTCTCTGAAAGCTGCCAATGATGGATTCCATGATACGGCATAATCCTTGAGCCTCCCACTGCTTCATTGAGCAAGAACTTCCTAACCACCATAGCATTTAGTCTCTGCTCTTTGTAAAGGAGGGAGGAGACTGGATAAATGAGCAGTATTGTTCTTGGGGGATGGGTGAGTCATGTGGCCATGGGGCAGGTGTGACTCCTGGGCTCTTGCCACCAGAGACATCAAGGAGGGCTGTGCTTTTTGCAAGAGGAAGAGGTTCTTGCTGTTGTGGACGGACAGCAAGAGCACTGGATGGGTGGCTGCAGCCCCTGACCCTAAATCAGCCCCTTCCTTCCGTGGCCTTCAGATCCCACAGCTGTGCAGTGGGCCGTCAGTGGTGTGGAATCTGCCGCTTTCCCCAATCCAGCATCTGTTCTCATGCCAAAGTCCAGAACCTCAGCTTTCCTTTGGGAACTTCTTACCTGTTTCCAGTCCAAACAGTTCCAGAGGGCTGATGCTACGTTCCACCCACCTTGAAGATGGGCATATGATCCACATTTAGCCAATCCCATGTTCCATCCTATGGGTGCTCTGATGGGTTCAAGGATGATGCTATGATCCAAACCAGGCCAATGACGTTTATTTTATTTTATTTTTTGTCCTTACCGTGCACGCGGGATTTTAGTTCCCTGACCAAGGATCGAACCTGTGCCCCTTACATTGGGAGCTCAGAGTCTTAACCACTGGACCACCAGGGAAGTCCTATCCCCTCATTTTCAAAACTGTTATGGATTTAAAGCACACAAGATGGTTGTGATGAGTGGCCTTTTCAGTATGACTTCTTTGACTTAGAATGTTTTCAGTGTTTATCCATGTTGTAACATGTATTATCAGTGTTTCATTCATTTTTTTTATTGTGGTTAAAAATACATAACATGGGGAGGGGGGGCAAGTGGAGGGAACGGCCCAGATGCACACCATTCACAGACCCTCTGGACTGGAAGGAGTCGTGAGAGCCGGAGCCCAGAAATCCAGGTATGGATAAGACGCAGCGTCCCCTCCAATTCCCGTGAGCGCCCCTTGCTCCATCCTGCGCCCAAATACCTCAGCTAGGCCCTCTCCCCACTCTTGACACTCCAGACTCAGCTGGGACAGACTTCCGCAGCCGCTGCTCCCCACCCTGCAGGAGAAGCTCAGAGGTCCTGTCCCCCTTTCCTCTGAGGGACTCTTTGGTGACCACAAAAGGATTTGGTCGCTCAGGACAAATCTGGTAGAGGACAGCGGGATGGGTGCGCCCGGCGCGCCACGCTTCCTCCTGACCTTCGACTTGGACGAGACTATCGTGGAAGAAAACAGCGACGACTCCGTCGTGTGCGTGCCGCGGCGGGCCAGTGGCTGCCTGAGAGCCTGCGTGCCACCTAGCGCGAGGGCTTCTACAACAAGTACATGCAGCACGTCTTCCAGTACCTGGGCGAGCAGGGCGTGCGGCCGCGGGACTTGCGCGCCATCTACGAGGCCATCCCCCTGTCGCCCAGTACGGGCGAGCTGTTGCAGTTTGTGGCCAAGCAGGGAGCCTGCTTTGAGGTTATTCTCATCTCAGACGCCAACACCTTTGGCGTGGAGAGTGCGCTGCGCGCCGCCGGCCACCACGGCCTGTTCTGCCACATCTTCAGCAACCCGTCGGGGCCCGACCCTTGGGGGCTGCTGGCGCTGCGGCCCTTCCACGCGCACAGATGCGCTCGCTGCCCCACCAGTATGTGCCAGCACAAGGTGCTCAGCGACTATCTGCGCGAGCAGGCCCACGACGGCGTGGCCTTCGAGCACCTTTTCTACGTGAGCGACGGTGCCAACGACTTCTGCCCCATGGGGCTGCTGGCAGGCGGCGACGTGGCCTTCCCGCGCCGCCACTACCCCATGCACTGCCTTATGCAGGAGGCGCAGAAGGCCGAGCCCAGGTCCTTCTGCGCCAGGGTGGTGCCCTGGGAAACCTCCACCGAAGTGCGCCTACACCTGCATCAGGTGCTGAGGACGTGGCCTGCAGGGGCCACCCGGGCGGGGAGGGGCTGGGGCGGTGGGGGTCGGGAAAGAGAAAGCTAGTTTTATTACTCCCTTTCCCTTTCGTTTTGGTATATTCCTCCAGGATTTCCCGGAATCCCAGGTTGGTCCATTTGGGGACTGGAGGAGGGAGTTGGGAGCTGTCCCCATCTGTGCAGTTAACCGAGCTTAGCTGCCTCCCCCAGTTCCACTGCAAGCGAATTCTGGAGTCTGGCCGCAGCAGCGTGGCACGCATATCTGAGCAGGCAGCAGTGTTTCCACAAACCTTGTCCTCTCAGTTGGGAGGACGGAGTTCCCTGTCAGGGTAGAGAAAGAACATGTCCCGCCACGTTGTGGTTAACTGTTGCCTTGGGCTGCGTGGCCTCCCTCCTCCAATCTTCTGTCCAGAGGACCTAGGCCCCGAAATGTACCCCCCTGACCTCCCCCGCACCGGACTCCCCACAGAGAGAGGTGCTCCCTGCCGACGGTCCCAGGCCTAGATCTTGCTTTACGTACTGTGACTCTACACTACACTCCTTGCCCCTCGCCCCGCCACCCTGTTAGCATCCCCACAGGATAAAAAGCTAGAGGGAACAGTCACCTCCTCTTGGTGGAAAGAGGTAGCACACTGTTCCGGGGCTCGGGTCTGGCCAGCCAGGGACCTCACAGAGCCCGAAGATGTCTCCTTGCACCACAGCCTCGTCTATACAGCAAGAAAGCAGGGACTTAACCAAAGTCGCCCCACTGACTGGGCGTTTAGAGTCCCCCTCCTCCCATATGGAACAGAAAGCCATGATGCTGTAAAGCAGAGCCAGTGGAAACCCAAGGCCCACCTCCCTCTTCTGGAGTTTCAGAGCTGTGAAGGAGGTGAAGGGGCGGAGGTGAGCGAGGTGTCTCACGCTGCCGTCTGGGGGATGAGGGCGAGGTGAGCTCTGCTCTCAGAGAGCCTCACCTAAGTGAGGGAGCTGGTCCCCACTCTTGGAGGAGTGCCCAGCCTGGGGAACCAAGACTGAATACATAACAAAGCAGGCAACAGGCAAAAGAGCAGGGTGCGGCCCACCTTCGCAGAGGGGCACAGGGGTCTAGTGTGGAGGGCTCAGTGAGCACCGAGGAGATGGGAGATACTGCTGCTTAGGGCAGGCAGAGGAGGCTTAACTAGTGGGAGCCTTACAAGTGGGTTGCCTTTCAGTCCCTCGGCCCGCTAGCCCTGCAGGGCAATCATCAGGAGGTCATCAGAATTTTATTCAAAGTTGGCAATTGCAGCTGGAGACCCTGTCTTGCATGGCGTAAGGGTCCCCTGTGGGTAAGGTCACCAAACTCCTTGGCTTCCAGTTCTTTCCTGTCTCCAGCAGGCCTCTGGGTACCTCCTCTGTCTTTACCAGGACGCCTTCCCACTGAAATGGGGGGAAGGAACAGACACAGCTCACAGCCCAGGAGGCGTGCCGGTCTGGTCCAGTCTTGAGCAGGCTTTGGTGTGGGACTCAAGAGGCTCACTCAAGGCGGTGCTTGGGTCAGCATCCCAGAGATCCCAGGCTGTCAGCAGCTGGGCTGCGTATAGTTCCTGGGGAAGAATCCAGACCCCTCTGAGCCGATGCCCTCACACCAGCCATTGGAGTAGTGGCGGGTGATGCAGATAATGGTTCCCTCAGAGAAGGAAAGTTCATTGTCCTTCTGGTGGGTGTATGGGTACAGTGTCATTACTGCAGGGCGGGAGGAGAGGGGTGCCATGAGATGTGCCTCCTGCCCCGCCATAGGGATGCTTGTGCCTACATACTGGAATCTAGGGGGCAATGTAGGGAGTGGGGCAGGAGATGCCTTCTTCAAAGCCCCAGGACTCCTCCCCAGCTGAGCTAATATTCAGTATCAGGCCAGCTGCTTCCCTCCTCTCTGGGGGTGCGGTGGGGTGGAATAAAAGGCTCCACAAGGGTGACAAAGGCCATCCCCTCCACTCCAAGAAACTTCAGTGTTTGAGAGCAGGGCCCCAGGATCTACCCATGTTTTGTAATCTGCTTTCAGCCCCCGTTCATCCTGGTCTTCCCACAATGTCTCTGGCAGGTGCTGGAGGTATTGCTCAGTAGGTGCTCTAGTAGGTGCTCAGTAAATACAGCAACATTGAACAGTGTAGACTTTGTCGAGTGAGCCTTGGGCAAGTCACTTAGTTTAACCTCTCAGGCTCAGCTTCGTCTGTTAAATGGGAGTGTGAAGATCGTAGGAGGTTAAGTAAAAGTGAGAAAATGGATGAGAAGCTTTGACTCTGGGGTCTGGTATAAAGCAGGGGCTAAATTATGTTACCCCCCCGCACATAACATTTACCATTTAAATCATTTTGAGCATACAGCTCTATGGCATTAACTACATTCACGTTGTTGTACAAATAGCCTCAGCATCCACCTCCGGAACTTATTCATTTTCCCTATGGAAAATTGTGTATCAGTTTCTCTAAATTTGGCCAACATTTGTTATTTTTAGGTTTCTTGATTGTAGGCGTTCTAGTGTGTGGAGGGGTCGGCGTTGTGGTGTTAACTTGCATTTCATTACGACTAATGACGATTAACATCTCTTCATGTGCTTGCTGACCATTTGTATGTCTTATCTGGAGAAGGGTCTTTTGAAGTCCCTTTTCCATTTAAAACATTGGGTTGTTTGCCGAGTCCCGCCAAGCGCTCCTCCTGGCGGCTTTGGTGTCGGTGAGTCCAGCCTGGAGCGGTCTCCGCGCCGCAGGGGCCCGTGCCCCGGGGCATCGCTAGCTGCCTCTCAGGAGAGGAGATGCCCGCCCCCCGGCGCCCGTGCCTGGAGCGCCGAGATCGTGCTGCGCCTAACGGGGCGGGTGTTGCTCGGCATTGGCTGCGAGTCACCTGAGCGCGGCGGCTTTCTGCGCGCTTTTCCCGGAGGAGAGTGTCCCGGAAGTGGGCGTTCCGGCGCCCGTGCCTGGAGCGCCGAGATCGTGCTGCGCCGCGCGGACGCGGCGCCGCCGGGGCGGGTGTTGCTCGGCATTGGCTGCGTGTCACCTGAGCGCGGCGCCGGTCTGTGCGCCTCTCCCGGAGGAGCGTGTCCCGGAAGTGGGCGTTCCGGCGCCCGTGCCTGGAGCGCCGAGATCATGATGCGCCGCGCGGACGCGGCGCCGCCGGGGCGGGTCTTGCTCGGCATTGGCTGCGGCTCACCTGAGCGCGGCGGCGGTCTGCGCGCCTCTCCCGGAAGAGAGTGTCCCGGCAGTGGGCGTCCCGGCCAGAGCGCACCTGGCGCGGGGCGTCCTTGGGGCTCCTTGCCTTCGGCGCCACGCGAGCCGGCGGGGGTCTAGAGAGCCAGCGCCCGGCGGCTGGGAATGACCCGTCCCGTGGGTCCCAGGCACCCCAGCGGCATCCGAGCGCGGAGCGGAGGGAGTCTAGGGAGCCAGCGCCCGGCGGCTGGGAACGACCCGTCCCGTGGGTCCCTGGCACCCCAGCGGCATCCGAGCTCGGAGCGGAGGGCTGCGGACCGCAGGTCAGGGGACAGGGGTTGGTGGGGGTGGGTGGAGGAAGGAACGACGAAATTACACCAGAGCTGTTTGGTACAGGGGCAGAAACAGAAAACTCAGACGTACCACTGCAGAGGCCATGGGAGTTAAGTTGTAAATGCTGCTGGTTTTCAGTAGCCGGCAGCCATTCTCTTCCTGTAGCTGATGGGATACAAAGCTCTACTGGGTTGTTCTTTGCACGGGATAGTCTTGTTTTGCAGAAATTCAGCTCAGAGCCATCCTTGATGTGTAAGTGTAAGGTCGGATCTTAACAAACGGCTTCGCGAAACAGGAAAGCTTCAAGTGAGCTTTATTAGGGGGCGCTCCCGGGCGAGGTTCACTGGTCCGAGAGAAAGGGGCCAGAGAAGTCGCCCCCGGGCGAGGGCTGGGCAAGATTTTATAGGGGAAGAAGGGAAAGGGGTGTGGTGAACCTGGGAGGGCGCAGGGAATTCCTTATCTGGTGGTCTTCGGGTGTCGTGGCACTATCTGGTGCCGGTTCCATCAGTCTTGGGACCGCTAGTCCCGTCCCTCGAAAGGGGGGAAGGCTGGGCCGGGTGGAAAGCCCCCAGGTCAGTTCCTGGAACTGGGTGGTCCGGAATGTCTCCAGGTCAGTTTCTGGAACTGGGTGGTCCGGAGAGTTTCGGTCAGATGCAACCTGTGAATCTGATTACGTTCCCCTGCCTCGGGCCAGTTGGCCTTACATCCCGACATCTTTGGTGTAATGGGGCGGCGTTCCGATCTCTGGCTACTTCATGCTGAATGGGGGCGTCGAAAGGGGAGTCGGGCGACCAGAGGTCCGAGGCTTAGGGGAGAGCAGTGGGGGTTTCTGTAGGAAGCAAGGTGTAAGGACCGAGGAACATTTGGTTTGTGGCCACCCGAGAGACTTCCTCCATGCGCCGGCGAAGGAACCTAAGAAAACGGGGCAAACATGAGCAAGATACAGATGAGAATTAAGGGGCCTCAGATTGGTGTTAGCCAGGTATAGAGGGTGGATCGCCCCCAATCGGGAGTTGGGGAGGCGGACTGTTGGTGGTTGCGTTGGAGTTCTTCTCTTAAGCGATGGAGGGCGTTTACAGCAACATTCCTCCTGTAGGAAGAGGCAGGTACCTCCTTTGTCGGCCGTCAGGAGATCCAGGGCTCGTCGATTCTGGAGAGCGACTCGGGCTATGGAGGTGATTTGGCACTGGAGAGAGGAGATGGAGGCGGCGGAGCCTTCAATGGCTAGCTGGAGTTTATGTTCTAAGTCGCGGGATGTTGAAATACTATGTGTTAGAGCTCCCCCCCGCCCCCCGAGGCCTGCAGCGACCAGGGAGGAGGCGAGAGAGATGCCTGCGACCAGAGGAAGAAAGAAAGCTCTTTTCCATCGGGTAAAGGGCGGCGTGATTAGCGTGGAAAATTCGTCTTGGCTATACAGTGTGAGTTGTGGGACGAGAGTAACGGGGATACATGGGAAGGGGGAGGAAGAATTGATCTCTTTTGTGAGGGAACCATTGCACCACAAAAACATACCTGGTGGTGCTTCAATTGACGTGTTTACCGTGAGGGATGGGTTGCAAATAAACTCAGTATCAGCTAGATTTGGGCGGCTGCCGTAACAGATGGTGAGATTTTTTGAATCAAGGAATATGGGGACTTTTAACGGGGAAAAAGGTGGGTTTTGGGATGTGTAGGAAGTAGAATTGAAGGGCTGGTCGAGTGGGACAGCAGCCAAGGGTGGACGGCCAAGCGAGGCACATAGAAAGCAGTCAGAGATGTTACCTATTCCTGTGTGGTTGAGTATCTGTAGTGTTTGGTCAGTTCGGCTGCTGCTGCTAGGGCCCGAAGGCATGGTTGCCATCCCCGAATGGTTGGGTCTAGCTGTTTGGGTAGGTAAGCCACGGGGCGGTAGGAAGGCCCTACAGGCTGGGCAAGGAGTCCAGTGGCTATTGAAGCCCGTTCATCCACAAAAAGGTGAAAAGGTCGGTTTGGGTTGGGCAGAGAAAGGGGAGGAGAAGATATCAGAGCGCTACGGAGGGTGAGAAAGGCCTGTGTAACAGCGGAAGGAGAGGTGAGGGGTCCTTGAGGGGTTTCTTTAGTGGCTAGATATAAGGGTTTAGCGAGGAGAGCAAAGTTAGGGATCCAGTGTCGGAAAAATCCTATAAGGCCCAAAAAGGAGAGAATTTGTTCTGCTGTTTCCGGAGGCTGGAGTTCACGGATAATCCGGGTGCGATTGGCTGTCAGATCTTTTGTGGTGGGAGTAAGGTGGAGCCCCAGGTAGGTTACAGAAGATACAGATAACTGAGCCTTGGCTGGGGAGACCCGATAACCGCGAGAGCCAAGGTAATTGAGGAGATCTGCAGTATGTAGTCTTGAGAGGCTGAGAGATGGGCTACAAAGGAGGAGGTTATGTACATATTGAAGGAGTGTGCTGGGGGTAAGGGAGCAGGAAGTGAGGTCCCGTGCCAGCGCCTGACCGAAGAGGTGAGGAGTGTAGCGGAAGCCCTGGGGAAGAACTGTCCAGGTGAGCTGACTGGAAGTATGAGTATCCGGATCCGTCCAGGTAAAGACGAAGAGGAAATAGAAGTCGGGATGTAGGGGGATAGTGAAAAAGGCATTTTTGAGATCCAGAACCGTAAAGTGGGTTGTGGATGGGGGGATATGGGAGAGCAAGGTGTATGGGTTTGGTACTACTGGGTGGAGAGGAATTATGGCCTTATTGATTAGTCGGAGGTCCTGGACCAGGCGATAATCCCCAGAGGCTTTGCGGACAGGCAGGATGGGGGTGTTTCAGGGAGAGTCAGTGGGGATAAGGAGTCCGTGGTTTAGGAGTCTGGGGATAATAGGTCGTAGGGCCCTAAGGTGAGTCTCAGAGATGGGAAATTGGGGCCTTGATGGAAATTTGGAGGGGTCCTTTAGGCGGATGAGGACGGGGGAATGGTGTGTTGCTATTATGGGCTTAGAAGTATCCTAGACTTGGGGATTGATGGGGTTCAGTGTGATTGGAAGAGGGGGATAGGAGGGGGAGGGTTCTAGAGACAGGCCGAGAAGAGGAAGCAGGAGTTGGGAGGAGGGGACCTTAGGGTCAAGTCTAACCAGCTGGAGGGAGGCCCCTAAGTGGAAAAGGACACCTTGGCCTAGCAAGGGAACTGGGCAGGATGGTATCACTAAGAAGGAATGAGTAAAAGGGAGTCCTTCGATATGACATGGGAGTGGACCGGTCTGGAGTGGGAAGGATGGTTTGCCATCAATACCCATGACCGAGATCTGGGAAGGAGAAACTGGCTCGGAATAAGTAGGCAGGACCGAATAGGTAGCCCCCGTGTCCACCAGAGATAAGATGGACTTACGCGCTACCTGTAGCGTTACCCTGGGCTCGGTGAGGGTGATGGGGGTCTTCGAGTCCGGGCGCTGTCAGTCGTCAGCCAATCCCAGCAGTTCGAGTGGTAATGCCGTTGGGTCGGCCCGCCCCCCGCGTGGAGATGCTGAGATAGGGCCAGTCGTAGGGCAGTCGCTCTTCCAGTGGCCCGTTAGCCCGCACCTGGGACAGGGCTTAGAAGGAGGAGAGCGAGTTAGGGTTAGGGGTTAGGGGTTAGGGTTATGGTTAGGGTTAGGGTACGGGTCAGTGTTAGGGTCAGGGTCAGGGGTTAGGGGTCAGGGTAGGGGTTAGGGTCAGGGTTAGGGTACGGGTTAGGGTTAGGGTTAGGGTACGGGTTAGGGTACGGGTTAGGGTATGGGTTAGGGTTAGGGTATGGGTTAGGGTTAGGGGTTAGGGTATGGGTTGCATGCATTATTGCTTTAAATGGTCTGCATTTGTTCACACAACCTCACCAATCGTCTCAGCCCCAAGTGTCCAGCCTTATGTCTCATCCAGCTGTGGGTGTAGATGTGGTCAGTCCAGATTGCATCAGAGCCCCTTAATGAATTCTGTAAGGATTTCGCTGTTTTTGTGTTTGAAATTTATTTTTATAATGGGGTTGAGCTGATTTTCACTGCCGTGTTTATGCCACTCTGTACACCCTTGATTCTCTTACGGAGACATATCAATACATAGATATTAAGATTCTTATTAGTCAGATATATTAATCTGCAGGGAATAGGGGATGTTGAGTCCAGTTTACTGAGCAAGGAGTAGGTCTTGTCTATTACAGGTTTGTTTTATGGAACTGTATCTGTGCTAATATCAAACCCTGGTTTTATGCATCAGCCCACCTCACCTTTCCCCTTAAGCAGGCATAATTTTTTTTTTCCTAAATGTGAGACTCTGTTTTCTAATTCAGCTCATGCGTAGCCATGTTTACCTTCCCTTCATAAGTGATATTTTATGATAAGTTTCTTTATCTGTTTTACTTATTTCCCTTGGAATCATTGTACCTTAATCCAGTCATTATGTTGCTACTGGCTTTATGACATTGATTCCATGCCTGAGGGATTTCCCATAGTACGTAAGTACCACAACTTCTTTATCCACTTTTTTCTTTCCTGGGATATTTAAGTTGTACCGAAGTCGGTTTTCCTGTAAACAGTGGAGCCGTAAACTTTTGGGTGGCTGTTTCTTTTTGATATTCAGTTTTCCCAATGTATACACCCATTAGTAGAAGTACCCTAGGCTCTGTAGCTCAGTTTTCAGATGTTTTAGGAAACACCATGGACTTGTCCAGAGTGGCTCTTGGCAATTTACATCCGTCCCATCATCATAACAAGGCTCCCTGTTCTACACGGCTCTGCTGCGTTCCTAGTTTTTACAATTTTTTTGGATGTTCTGTTTGACCGGTTGGAAATGAGACTTTTTTTAGTGCGGATTTGCATTGCCCACCTGCTTGGTTGGCCAAAAATGGCAAATGTATGTATTCCTGAATATATTGAGGATATAACGCATACGCCATTTTTGGCCAAGTGCACCATGTCGAAGTTGTGCAGTATTGCCTATCCTTAAAAGGCGATTCCAATCTTCCTCCTGATATATGTTTCCTGCCATCCTGCCTCGATTTCAAGTCCTCCTCGTTGCCTTCCCTCA
This sequence comes from Mesoplodon mirus, assembly GCF_964341445.2. Classification (NCBI taxonomy): domain Eukaryota; kingdom Metazoa; phylum Chordata; class Mammalia; order Artiodactyla; family Ziphiidae; genus Mesoplodon; species Mesoplodon mirus. The sequence goes on from NW_028294651.1 coordinate 74,805, forward strand.
ACCGATTTTTGGAAGGTAGTTGTCCATTATAACTCCGCAGGTTTGCGAATTCCTGAGCATCTGAACTCCACTTATCATTTCGCTCCTTTGTGAGCTGGCCGCAAACCCACAGTATTACTTTAGACCCTATTCTGTTTCTGGGGCGGCACGCTGAGCCTTTGTTTAACTCTTCTTCGTGACGGGAAATTAGAGTGACATATGTTCGTCCCACTGCTTACAGCAAATGTCTCATTGGTTCCCCCCCTTCCCTTTCATCCTCCACACAAATTGCAAACTGTTTGAAACAGGAGGTTAAATGCGCTGACTCTCCAAGAGGGGAGATTAATAGTAAAGTGACTGGAATGGGAACCCGAGCACAAGGAGAGGAAAAAGGAGGAGCGTTTTAGAAAGTTGTCCAGATCTCACGTTTTCCCATTCTCTGGGTTTCCCATACATGTTTTAGCTGTAATAAGGTTCCATTGAACACAGAGAGTTGGGCCCCATGGAATGGGTTGCGTGCATTATTGCTTTAAATGGCCTGCATTTGCTCACACAACCTCACCAATCCTCTCAGCCCCAAGTGTCCAGCCTTATGTCTCATCCAGCTGTGGGTGTAGATGTGGTCAATCCAGGTTGCATCAGAGCCCCTGAATGAATTGTGTAAGAAGTTCGCCGTTAGTGTGTTTTGTTTCTGAAATTTATTTTTATAGTGAGGTTGAGGTGATTTTCACTGCCATGTTTATGCCACTCTCTACATGCTTGATTCCCTTACAGAGATATATCAATACATAGGTATTAAGATTCTTACTATTCAGATATATTCCTCTGCATGGAATAGGGGATGTTGAGTCCAGTTCACTGAGCAAGGAGTAGGTCTTGTCTATTACACATTTGGTTTATGGAATGGAACCTGTGCTAATATCAAACTCTGGTTTTATGCACCACCTCCCTCTCCTTTCCCCTGAAGCAGGCATAAGATTTTTTTTTTCTAAATGTGAGAATCCTTTGTGTTTTCTAATTCAGTTCATGTGTAGCCATGTTTACATTCCCTTCATAAGTGATATCTTATGATAAGTTTCTATTTCTGTGTTACTTATTTCACTTAGAGTCATCGTACCTAAATCCAGTCATTATGCTGCTACTGGCTTTATGACATTGATTCCATGGCTGAGGGATATCCCATCGTACATAACTACCACAACTTTTTAATCAACTTTTGTCTTTCCTGGGATATTCAAGGTGTAGCGAAGTCAATTTTCTTGTAAACAGTGCAGCCCTAAACTTTGGTGTCGCTGATTCTTGTTGATTTTCAATTTTCCCATGGTATACGCCCATGAGTGGAAGTACCCTATGCTCTGTAGCTCTGTTTCTAGATGTTTTAGCAAACACCATGGACTTCTCCAGAGTGGCTCTTGGCAATTTACATCCCTCCCATCAGTGTAACAAGGCTCTCTGTTCTACACGGCTGTGCTGCCTTTGTAGTTTTTACAGTTTTCTTGGATAGTCTGTTTGACTGGTGGGAAATGAGACTTCTTTGTACTGTGGATTTTCATTTCCCACTTGCTTGGTTGGCCAGAAGGGGAGTATGCGTGTTTTCTTGAATATATTTAGGAAAATATGCATAAGCACTTTTTGGCCAAGTGCATCACTGTCAAAATTGTGCCGCATTTTCTGTGCTTAAAAGTTTTTTCCAATGTAACTCTTGAAATATATTTCCTCCAATCCTGCCTCGATTTCAAATCCTCCTGGTTGTCTTCCCTCAACATATTTTTGGACGATAGTTGTCGATTATAATACTGCAGGTTTGTGAATTCCTGTGGACCTGAGCTTCACTTATCAACTCGCTTTTTTTGTGAGATGTCCGCAAACCTTCAGGATTGCTTCAGGCCCTATCCTAGTTGTGGGGCGGCAGGCTGAGCCTTTGGTTAACTCTTCTGCGTGACAGGAAATTAAAGTGATATGTGCCCGTTCAAATGCTTACAGGAAGTCTCTCATTGTTTCCCCATCTTCCCTTTCATCCTCCACACAAATTGTAAACTTTGTGAAACAGGAGGTTAAAGGCGCTCACTCTCCAAGAGTGGAGATTGATAGTAAAGTGGCTGGAATGCCTAACCCGAGCACAAGGAGAAGAAAAAGGAGGAGCGTTTTAGAAACCTGTCCAGATCACACGTTGTCCCATTCTCTGCGTTTCCCATGCATGTTTTAGCTGAAATAAAAATTCCCTTGAACCTAGAGAGTTGGGACACATGGAAAGGGTTGCATGCATTATTGCTTTAAATCGTCTGCATTTGCTCACCCAACCTCACCAATCCTCTCAGTCCCAAGTGTCCAGGCTTATGTCTCATCCAGCTGTGTGTGTAGATGTAGTCAATCCAGGTTGCATCAGAGACCCTGAAGGAATTGTGTAAGATTTTCGCTGTTTCTGTGTTTTGTTTTTGAAATTTATTTTTATAATTGGTTTGAGCTGATTTTCACTGCCGTGTTTATGTCACTGTATACACGCTTTATTACTTTACACAGACATATCAATACATAGGTATTAAGATTATTTCTAGTCAGATATATTCCTCTGCAGGGAATAGGGGATGTTGAGTCCAGTTCCGTGAGCAAGGAGTAGGTCTTGTCTATTACACACTTGGTTTATGGAATGGTACCTGTGCTAATATGAAACTCTGGTTTTATACGTCAATTCACCTCTCCTTTCCCCTTAAGTAGGCATAAATGTTTTTTTTGTAAATGTGAGATTCTGTTCTGTTTTCTAATTCAGTTCATTTGTAGCCATGTTTACATTCCCTTCATAAGTGATATCTTATGATATGTTTCTTTTTCTGTGTTACTTATTTCACTTTGAATCGTATCTAAATCCAGTCATTATGTTGCTACTGGCTTTATGACATTGATTCCATGGTTGAGGGTTATCCCATCGAACGTAAGTACCACAACTTCTTTATCCACTTTTGTCTTTCATGGGGTTTTTAAGGTGTACTGAAGTCGAGGTTCTTGGAAACAGAGCAGCCCTAAACTTTTGGGTTGCAACGGTAAGTGTTACGGTTAGGGGTAACAAACAGGTAAGGTTTATTGTAAAGGTGAAGGTAGGAAAATATGTTAGTGTTAGGGTAAGTGTTAGGGTATGGGTTAGTGTTAGTGTACACATTGGATTAGGGAAGGGGTTGGTCAGGGTTGGGTTTGGTTTAGAGGTTAGGGTTGGGGTTAGGGTTGGGGTTAGGGTTGTGGTTGGGGTTGGGTTTAGGGTTGGGGATGTGGTTGAGGTTGGGTTTGGGTTTGAGGTTATGGTTAGGGTTTAGGTTTAGCTTTAGTGTTAGGGTCTGGGTTAGGTGTAAGGTTATTTTTAGGGTACAGTTTAGGGTACGGCTATGGGTTAGGTTTAGGTTACGGATTAGGGTTTGTTTTATGCTTAGGGTACAAGTTAGGTTTAGGGTACGGGTTAGGGTTATGGTATGGGTCAGTGCACGCTTTAGGGTTTGGGTATTTATTAAACCTCTCCCACTCTCCAGATATCACTTAGCACGTAAAGGAACATTATTTGCAGTCCAGCCATGGAGAAGACTTTAGACAATAGGATAAGACAAAGAACACATATATTATAAATAAATCACATTAAGGTTTTGTTTTTAACCTGTACATAAAAACACTACTGCTTAGGAAATCTAATGGAGGCAGAAGCAGTAAAGGGTAGTTTTATGGGAATAACAGCACAGATTTACTGTAGAATACCCAGATTTTGACTGGTTTGAAAGTCAAGAGGAGTGCTTTTGTTCTGAAGATATAAACCCTCTTCTAAATTGAGCTGTTATTGGAAATTAGAAATTTTTTGTTGCTGTTGTATTGCTTTGTGTTTTCATGATTATTCTGCTTGCATCTCCCTTGTTAAACCTTTGATTTGGGGAGGAGTGCCATTATTGGAAATGAGTTTACAGAATTATTTTGAAAAACAGAAGGAAATGGTTCTCACCTAAATATTAAGAAATAATCTCTATACTGGTGTACTAAGAGAATTATGATTCAGGGATAATAATTCTATGAAATGTAATTAAACACAATATATATTTTTTCTTTTAAATTTCCATTTGTTACTTTTTAAAAGTACAATTATAATTCAAGTTGTTTGTAACAAGTGAAATTTAAAAAGATTAAAGGAAAATATAATATTTTCCCACTTGCCATCCTTTCCCACTCCCTGAAACGACCAGCATAATGTGTAGCTTTCTCATTTTATCCAGGTGTTCCTTACATCTGGAACATCATGTTTCTCACTGTAGAAAAACAGATTTAGCTCTCACACTTTTTATAGGCTACATAACAGTCCATAGAACAGAAGTATCAAGTATACCCAGGTATAGTGTGAACTCCTTAGTTACTGAGAAATTAGGGCCTGCTTTAGAATCAGTGTCAGGGCTTCAGGTAGGGACAGCGTCAGAGCCTGACGTAGGGAGAGCAACAGGGACCGAGTGAGGCCTAACATCAGTCCCCTAGCTGGGGACACTGTCAGGGCATGACTCAGGAGCAGCATCAGGGCCTTTGTAGGATCAGCATTACGGTCTTAGTTAAAGACATGATCAGGGCCTGAGTTAGGCAGAGCATTATGGCCTGAGTTCAGGATAGTTTCAGGGCCTGTGTTAGGGACGGCCTCAGGGCTTTATTTAGGGACAGCGTCAGGGCTACGTTAGGGATAGTGTCAGGATGTTGGTTAGAGATGGGTCAGTATATGAGCTCAGGATAGTGTCAGGCCTTCAGTTATTGCCGTTAGCAGGACCTACATCAGGGTCAGCTTCTGGGCATTAGTTACAAACAGTGTCAGTGCCTTAGCGAGTAATAGCCAGGGCCTTAAGTAGGGACCGCATTAGGGCTTCAGTTCGGATAAGAGGCAGGACATTAACTACGCACCGAGTCAGGTTATGGGCTAGGGATAAGGTCAGGAACGGAGCGAGGGACAGGTTGAAAGCCTTAGTTACTGAGAGTACCTGGACCTTCTTTAGGACGAGTGTCACGGCCTTCTTAGGGACAGTGCCAGGGCAAGGCTTAGGAGGAGCAGAAGGGCCTCTGTAGGATCAGCATCAGGGTCTTGGTTAAAGACATTCTCAGGGCCTCTGTTAGGGTCAGACTCAGGGCCTCACTTAGGGACAGTTCCAGTACTTTAGTAAGAGATGGAACAGGATATATGCTCAGGATAGTGTCAGGACTTTAGATATTGATGGA
>NW_028294650.1:0-82191 GCF_964341445.2 Mesoplodon mirus
ACTTACCAGAAATCGCAAGGAGCTGAAGCGCGCCTTCACTGAAAGCGGGGCTCTGAGGGCAGAAGCCTCGTCTCCCCATTGTGAAAGCTCCCCTCATGCTGCCTTGAAGCCACCTGCAGAACACCGTTTCTGAGGGGCCTCTAGGCCCTGGACGCAGGGCTCGGGGAAGAGAAGGAATTTTCTCTCAATAACCAGGGTGCTTCCGGAGCCGTGTTGGGAGCTCATCCTGTCAGGCCGTAGGACTACAGGGAACGGCCACTTGAGGGCCTGCCTCGAGAAAGGCTTTGAGTCTCCCTGCAGGAACGGAGCATACAGCAAGCTCTCTGAGGTCTTAGTCCCTGCCGTGCTTTATTTGAACGGTGCTGCCCTTTTCGGGAGTCCTAGACGCTTCAGGTGCGCAGCCTTTGCCCTGCGGAAACCCCCGGCCCCCGTGGGCATGCTGTGCCACACCCAGGCCCCTAGGCCCTTGAGAGAGGGGCTACTGTGTACGCCGAGGGAAGGACCACACCCAGCGCTTTGAAAGGGGACGGCTCCGATTCCTCGGCACGCCAACAGCATCCGGAACGCACTTCTAGCCAGTCCACCGTGCCCTGGAAGGTTTCCACATTGACCGTCTCTCGGCTGCCCTGAGGAAAGAGTCTGCCTGGAACGCCCTCTGGCACCTCGGTTGGAAAGTCACTCTCCTCGCGGAGAAAGTCAGCTTGCACTGCAGCGGCGACTAAAGCAGGGCTCTTCAGGCAACGCTTCGGTCTTTCGGAAGAGGCAGGCGCTTAGAGGCCGAACGAGAGCCTGCCTTGGTTGAGGCCGTTCGCTCCACGCAGAACACCCTGCGTAAACAAGTGGATTCAGGGAAGGGCCCACTGTGTACCTTGCGTGGTTTGCGGCTTGTGGAATCCCCAGCTTACGTTTCCTGCCTGTCTGGCTTGAAATGCGGGCCTGAAGGCACAGGCCGTCTTTCCCAGTTTGAAAGCTCCCTCGGCCGGGCCTTGAATTACACGGAGAGACGCCCTTTCTGACGGGCCTCTCGTCACGGTAGGCATGGCTCTGGGAAGGAAGTGAGCTCTCCCTGGTGAAACCGGGTGCGCCCAGGGCCTGGCTGGGAGCTCACGCTGCTCTGCTCTAGACCTAGCTGGAGACCGAACGTCAGCCCTTGCCTCGAGGAGAGTCGCTTTATTGCCCTGCTGAAGCGGAGGCATGCGGCACCTTCCAAGAGGCCTCCGTCGCAGCTGTGCTTTCTTTTCTAGGTCGTGCACCGTTCAGGACACCCAGGACCCTCGCGTTTGCACCCTGTTCCCTGCAAGACCCCTGAGTACCGGCAGGCTCCACTGGCCTGCTCAGCGGCATCCGGGCCCGGAAGCCCTTCCCAGTCAGTCACCCTGTGTATGCCGAGCGCGGGGCAACGCACAGCACACCTCCTTGGGGGAGAGCTAGACTTCCTCAGCACTGCAACGGCTACAGGGAAACTGTTCTCTCGCGGCCGACTTGTCAAGGAACTCGGCCTCCTTGCCCCTGTCTGAGCTGCCCTTAGGAAAACAGTCTGCTTCGCAGGCCTCCTAGGAACACTTCGCCGAGGGCACCATACCTGTGGGAGGAAAGTCAGCTTGCGTTCCCGCTGCCCCTAAAGTACAGTGCTTCCTCTTACACTGCAGGCCTTCAGGTAGAGGCTAAGGCCCCGTAGAGCCTTACCTAGAGGGTTCCTTGGATGAGGGAGTTGGCTCCATGCAGAACACCCGGTGAAGAAAAGCGGATTCAGGGAAGGGGCGAGTGTGTAGCTAGTGTCCCTGTGCACTTACCAGAAATCGCAAGGAGCTGAAGCGCGGCTTCACTGAAAGCGGGGCTCTGAGGGCAGAAGCCTCGTCTCCCCATTGTGAAAGCTCCCCTCATGCTGCCTTGAAGCCACCTGCAGAACACGGTTTCTGAGGGGCCTCTAGGCCCTGGACGCAGGGCTCGGGGAAGAGAAGGAATTTTCTCTCAATAACCAGGGTGCTTCCGGAGCCGTGTTGGGAGCTCATCCTGTCAGGCCGTAGGACTACAGGGAACGGCCACTTGAGGGCCTGCCTCGAGAAAGGCTTTGAGTCTCCCTGCAGGAACGGAGCATACAGCAAGCTCTCTGAGGTCTTAGTCCCTGCCGTGCTTTATTTGAACGGTGCTGCCCTTTTCGGGAGTCCTAGACGCTTCAGGTGCGCAGCCTTTGCCCTGCGGAAACCCCCGGCCCCCGTGGGCATGCTGTGCCACACCCAGGCCCCTAGGCCCTTGAGAGAGGGGCTACTGTGTACGCCGAGGGAAGGACCACACCCAGCGCTTTGAAAGGGGACGGCTCCGATTCCTCGGCACGCCAACAGCATCCGGAACGCATTTCTAGCCAGTCCACCGTGCCCTGGAAGGTTTCCACATTGACCGTCTCTCGGCTGCCCTGAGGAAAGAGTCTGCCTGGAACGCCCTCTGGCACCTCGGTTGGAAAGTCACTCTCCTCGCGGAGAAAGTCAGCTTGCACTGCAGCGGCGACTAAAGCAGGGCTCTTCAGGCAACGCTTCGGTCTTTCGGAAGAGGCAGGCGCTTAGAGGCCGAACGAGAGCCTGCCTTGGTTGAGGCCGTTCGCTCCACGCAGAACACCCTGCGTAAACAAGTGGATTCAGGGAAGGGCCCACTGTGTACCTTGCGTGGTTTGCGGCTTGTGGAATCCCCAGCTTACGTTTCCTGCCTGTCTGGCTTGAAATGCGGGCCTGAAGGCACAGGCCGTCTTTCCCAGTTTGAAAGCTCCCTCGGCCTTGAATTACACGGAGAGACGCCCTTTCTGACGGGCCTCTCGTCACGGTAGGCATGGCTCTGGGAAGAAAGTGAGCTCTCCCTGGTGAAACCGGGTGCGCCCAGGGCCTGGCTGGGAGCTCACGCTGCTCTGCTCTAGACCTAGCTGGAGACCGAACGTCAGCCCTTGCCTCGAGGAGAGTCGCTTTATTGCCCTGCTGAAGCGGAGGCATGCGGCACCTTCCAAGAGGCCTCCGTCGCAGTTGTGCTTTCTTTTCTAGGTCGTGCACCGTTCAGGACACCCAGGACCCTCGCGTTTGCACCCTGTTCCCTGCAAGACCCCTGAGTACCGGCAGGCTCCACTGGCCTGCTCAGCGGCATCCGGGCCCGGAAGCCCTTCCCAGTCAGTCACCCTGTGTATGCCGAGCGCGGGGCAACGCACAGCACACCTCCTTGGGGGAGAGCTAGACTTCCTCAGCACTGCAACGGCTCCAGGGAAACTGTTCTCTCGCGGCCTACTTGTCAAGGAACTCGGCCTCCTTGCCCCTGTCTGAGCTGCCCTTAGGAAAACAGTCTGCTTCGCAGGCCTCCTAGGAACCCTTCGCCGAGGGCACCATAGCTGTGGGAGGAAAGTCAGCTTGCGTTCCCGCTGCCCCTAAAGTACAGTGCTTCCTCTTACACTGCAGGCCTTCAGGTAGAGGCTAAGGCCCCGTAGAGCCTTACCTAGAGGGTTCCTTGGATGAGGGAGTTGGCTCCATGCAGAACACCCGGTGAAGAAAAGCGGATTCAGGGAAGGGGCGAGTGTGTAGCTAGTGTCCCTGTGCACTTACCAGAAATCGCAAGGAGCTGAAGTGCGCCTTCACTGAAAGCGGGGCTCTGAGGGCAGAAGCCTCGTCTCCCCATTGTGAAAGCTCCCCTCATGCTGCCTTGAAGCCACCTGCAGAACACGGTTTCTGAGGGGCCTCTAGGCCCTGGACGCAGGGCTCGGGGAAGAGAAGGAATTTTCTCTCAATAACCAGGGTGCTTCCGGAGCCGTGTTGGGAGCTCATCCTGTCAGGCCGTAGGACTACAGGGAACGGCCACTTGAGGGCCTGCCTCGAGAAAGGCTTTGAGTCTCCCTGCAGGAACGGAGCATACAGCAAGCTCTCTGAGGTCTTAGTCCCTGCCGTGCTTTATTTGAACGGTGCTGCCCTTTTCGGGAGTCCTAGACGCTTCAGGTGCGCAGCCTTTGCCCTGCGGAAACCCCCGGCCCCCGTGGGCATGCTGTGCCACACCCAGGCCCCTAGGCCCTTGAGAGAGGGGCTACTGTGTACGCCGAGGGAAGGACCACACCCAGCGCTTTGAAAGGGGACGGCTCCGATTCCTCGGCACGCCAACAGCATCCGGAACGCATTTCTAGCCAGTCCACCGTGCCCTGGAAGGTTTCCACATTGACCGTCTCTCGGCTGCCCTGAGGAAAGAGTCTGCCTGGAACGCCCTCTGGCACCTCGGTTGGAAAGTCACTCTCCTCGCGGAGAAAGTCAGCTTGCACTGCAGCGGCGACTAAAGCAGGGCTCTTCAGGCAACGCTTCGGTCTTTCGGAAGAGGCAGGCGCTTAGAGGCCGAACGAGAGCCTGCCTTGGTTGAGGCCGTTCGCTCCACGCAGAACACCCTGCGTAAACAAGTGGATTCAGGGAAGGGCCCACTGTGTACCTTGCGTGGTTTGCGGCTTGTGGAATCCCCAGCTTACGTTTCCTGCCTGTCTGGCTTGAAATGCGGGCCTGAAGGCACAGGCCGTCTTTCCCAGTTTGAAAGCTCCCTCGGCCTTGAATTACACGGAGAGACGCCCTTTCTGACGGGCCTCTCGTCACGGTAGGCATGGCTCTGGGAAGAAAGTGAGCTCTCCCTGGTGAAACCGGGTGCGCCCAGGGCCTGGCTGGGAGCTCACGCTGCTCTGCTCTAGACCTAGCTGGAGACCGAACGTCAGCCCTTGCCTCGAGGAGAGTCGCTTTATTGCCCTGCTGAAGCGGAGGCATGCGGCACCTTCCAAGAGGCCTCCGTCGCAGTTGTGCTTTCTTTTCTAGGTCGTGCACCGTTCAGGACACCCAGGACCCTCGCGTTTGCACCCTGTTCCCTGCAAGACCCCTGAGTACCGGCAGGCTCCACTGGCCTGCTCAGCGGCATCCGGGCCCGGAAGCCCTTCCCAGTCAGTCACCCTGTGTATGCCGAGCGCGGGGCAACGCACAGCACACCTCCTTGGGGCAGAGCTAGACTTCCTCAGCACTGCAACGGCTCCAGGGAAACTCTTCTCTCGCGGCCTACTTGTCAAGGAACTCGGCCTCCTTGCCCCTGTCTGAGCTGCCCTTAGGAAAACAGTCTGCTTCGCAGGCCTCCTAGGAACACTTCGCCGAGGGCACCATAGCTGTGGGAGGAAAGTCAGCTTGCGTTCCCGCTGCCCCTAAAGTACAGTGCTTCCTCTTACACTGCAGGCCTTCAGGTAGAGGCTAAGGCCCCGTAGAGCCTTACCTAGAGGGTTCCTTGGATGAGGGAGTTGGCTCCATGCAGAACACCCGGTGAAGAAAAGCGGATTCAGGGAAGGGGCGAGTGTGTAGCTAGTGTCCCTGTGCACTTACCAGAAATCGCAAGGAGCTGAAGCGCGCCTTCACTGAAAGCGGGGCTCTGAGGGCAGAAGCCTCGTCTCCCCATTGTGAAAGCTCCCCTCATGCTGCCTTGAAGCCACCTGCAGAACACGGTTTCTGAGGGGCCTCTAGGCCCTGGACGCAGGGCTCGGGGAAGAGAAGGAATTTTCTCTCAATAACCAGGGTGCTTCCGGAGCCGTGTTGGGAGCTCATCCTGTCAGGCCGTAGGACTACAGGGAACGGCCACTTGAGGGCCTGCCTCGAGAAAGGCTTTGAGTCTCCCTGCAGGAACGGAGCATACAGCAAGCTCTCTGAGGTCTTAGTCCCTGCCGTGCTTTATTTGAACGGTGCTGCCCTTTTCGGGAGTCCTAGACGCTTCAGGTGCGCAGCCTTTGCCCTGCGGAAACCCCCGGCCCCCGTGGGCATGCTGTGCCACACCCAGGCCCCTAGGCCCTTGAGAGAGGGGCTACTGTGTACGCCGAGGGAAGGACCACACCCAGCGCTTTGAAAGGGGACGGCTCCGATTCCTCGGCACGCCAACAGCATCCGGAACGCATTTCTAGCCAGTCCACCGTGCCCTGGAAGGTTTCCACATTGACCGTCTCTCGGCTGCCCTGAGGAAAGAGTCTGCCTGGAACGCCCTCTGGCACCTCGGTTGGAAAGTCACTCTCCTCGCGGAGAAAGTCAGCTTGCACTGCAGCGGCGACTAAAGCAGGGCTCTTCAGGCAACGCTTCGGTCTTTCGGAAGAGGCAGGCGCTTAGAGGCCGAACGAGAGCCTGCCTTGGTTGAGGCCGTTCGCTCCACGCAGAACACCCTGCGTAAACAAGTGGATTCAGGGAAGGGCCCACTGTGTACCTTGCGTGGTTTGCGGCTTGTGGAATCCCCAGCTTACGTTTCCTGCCTGTCTGGCTTGAAATGCGGGCCTGAAGGCACAGGCCGTCTTTCCCAGTTTGAAAGCTCCCTCGGCCTTGAATTACACGGAGAGACGCCCTTTCTGACGGGCCTCTCGTCACGGTAGGCATGGCTCTGGGAAGAAAGTGAGCTCTCCCTGGTGAAACCGGGTGCGCCCAGGGCCTGGCTGGGAGCTCACGCTGCTCTGCTCTAGACCTAGCTGGAGACCGAACGTCAGCCCTTGCCTCGAGGAGAGTCGCTTTATTGCCCTGCTGAAGCGGAGGCATGCGGCACCTTCCAAGAGGCCTCCGTCGCAGTTGTGCTTTCTTTTCTAGGTCGTGCACCGTTCAGGACACCCAGGACCCTCGCGTTTGCACCCTGTTCCCTGCAAGACCCCTGAGTACCGGCAGGCTCCACTGGCCTGCTCAGCGGCATCCGGGCCCGGAAGCCCTTCCCAGTCAGTCACCCTGTGTATGCCGAGCGCGGGGCAACGCACAGCACACCTCCTTGGGGCAGAGCTAGACTTCCTCAGCACTGCAACGGCTACAGGGAAACTCTTCTCTCGCGGCCTACTTGTCAAGGAACTCGGCCTCCTTGCCCCTGTCTGAGCTGCCCTTAGGAAAACAGTCTGCTTCGCAGGCCTCCTAGGAACACTTCGCCGAGGGCACCATAGCTGTGGGAGGAAAGTCAGCTTGCGTTCCCGCTGCCCCTAAAGTACAGTGCTTCCTCTTACACTGCAGGCCTTCAGGTAGAGGCTAAGGCCCCGTAGAGCCTTACCTAGAGGGTTCCTTGGATGAGGGAGTTGGCTCCATGCAGAACACCCGGTGAAGAAAAGCGGATTCAGGGAAGGGGCGAGTGTGTAGCTAGTGTCCCTGTGCACTTACCAGAAATCGCAAGGAGCTGAAGCGCGCCTTCACTGAAAGCGGGGCTCTGAGGGCAGAAGCCTCGTCTCCCCATTGTGAAAGCTCCCCTCATGCTGCCTTGAAGCCACCTGCAGAACACGGTTTCTGAGGGGCCTCTAGGCCCTGGACGCAGGGCTCGGGGAAGAGAAGGAATTTTCTCTCAATAACCAGGGTGCTTCCGGAGCCGTGTTGGGAGCTCATCCTGTCAGGCCGTAGGACTACAGGGAACGGCCACTTGAGGGCCTGCCTCGAGAAAGGCTTTGAGTCTCCCTGCAGGAACGGAGCATACAGCAAGCTCTCTGAGGTCTTAGTCCCTGCCGTGCTTTATTTGAACGGTGCTGCCCTTTTCGGGAGTCCTAGACGCTTCAGGTGCGCAGCCTTTGCCCTGCGGAAACCCCCGGCCCCCGTGGGCATGCTGTGCCACACCCAGGCCCCTAGGCCCTTGAGAGAGGGGCTACTGTGTACGCCGAGGGAAGGACCACACCCAGCGCTTTGAAAGGGGACGGCTCCGATTCCTCGGCACGCCAACAGCATCCGGAACGCATTTCTAGCCAGTCCACCGTGCCCTGGAAGGTTTCCACATTGACCGTCTCTCGGCTGCCCTGAGGAAAGAGTCTGCCTGGAACGCCCTCTGGCACCTCGGTTGGAAAGTCACTCTCCTCGCGGAGAAAGTCAGCTTGCACTGCAGCGGCGACTAAAGCAGGGCTCTTCAGGCAACGCTTCGGTCTTTCGGAAGAGGCAGGCGCTTAGAGGCCGAACGAGAGCCTGCCTTGGTTGAGGCCGTTCGCTCCACGCAGAACACCCTGCGTAAACAAGTGGATTCAGGGAAGGGCCCACTGTGTACCTTGCGTGGTTTGCGGCTTGTGGAATCCCCAGCTTACGTTTCCTGCCTGTCTGGCTTGAAATGCGGGCCTGAAGGCACAGGCCGTCTTTCCCAGTTTGAAAGCTCCCTCGGCCGGGCCTTGAATTACACGGAGAGACGCCCTTTCTGACGGGCCTCTCGTCACGGTAGGCATGGCTCTGGGAAGGAAGTGAGCTCTCCCTGGTGAAACCGGGTGCGCCCAGGGCCTGGCTGGGAGCTCACGCTGCTCTGCTCTAGACCTAGCTGGAGACCGAACGTCAGCCCTTGCCTCGAGGAGAGTCGCTTTATTGCCCTGCTGAAGCGGAGGCATGCGGCACCTTCCAAGAGGCCTCCGTCGCAGCTGTGCTTTCTTTTCTAGGTCGTGCACCGTTCAGGACACCCAGGACCCTCGCGTTTGCACCCTGTTCCCTGCAAGACCCCTGAGTACCGGCAGGCTCCACTGGCCTGCTCAGCGGCATCCGGGCCCGGAAGCCCTTCCCAGTCAGTCACCCTGTGTATGCCGAGCGCGGGGCAACGCACAGCACACCTCCTTGGGGGAGAGCTAGACTTCCTCAGCACTGCAACGGCTACAGGGAAACTGTTCTCTCGCGGCCGACTTGTCAAGGAACTCGGCCTCCTTGCCCCTGTCTGAGCTGCCCTTAGGAAAACAGTCTGCTTCGCAGGCCTCCTAGGAACACTTCGCCGAGGGCACCATACCTGTGGGAGGAAAGTCAGCTTGCGTTCCCGCTGCCCCTAAAGTACAGTGCTTCCTCTTACACTGCAGGCCTTCAGGTAGAGGCTAAGGCCCCGTAGAGCCTTACCTAGAGGGTTCCTTGGATGAGGGAGTTGGCTCCATGCAGAACACCCGGTGAAGAAAAGCGGATTCAGGGAAGGGGCGAGTGTGTAGCTAGTGTCCCTGTGCACTTACCAGAAATCGCAAGGAGCTGAAGCGCGGCTTCACTGAAAGCGGGGCTCTGAGGGCAGAAGCCTCGTCTCCCCATTGTGAAAGCTCCCCTCATGCTGCCTTGAAGCCACCTGCAGAACACGGTTTCTGAGGGGCCTCTAGGCCCTGGACGCAGGGCTCGGGGAAGAGAAGGAATTTTCTCTCAATAACCAGGGTGCTTCCGGAGCCGTGTTGGGAGCTCATCCTGTCAGGCCGTAGGACTACAGGGAACGGCCACTTGAGGGCCTGCCTCGAGAAAGGCTTTGAGTCTCCCTGCAGGAACGGAGCATACAGCAAGCTCTCTGAGGTCTTAGTCCCTGCCGTGCTTTATTTGAACGGTGCTGCCCTTTTCGGGAGTCCTAGACGCTTCAGGTGCGCAGCCTTTGCCCTGCGGAAACCCCCGGCCCCCGTGGGCATGCTGTGCCACACCCAGGCCCCTAGGCCCTTGAGAGAGGGGCTACTGTGTACGCCGAGGGAAGGACCACACCCAGCGCTTTGAAAGGGGACGGCTCCGATTCCTCGGCACGCCAACAGCATCCGGAACGCATTTCTAGCCAGTCCACCGTGCCCTGGAAGGTTTCCACATTGACCGTCTCTCGGCTGCCCTGAGGAAAGAGTCTGCCTGGAACGCCCTCTGGCACCTCGGTTGGAAAGTCACTCTCCTCGCGGAGAAAGTCAGCTTGCACTGCAGCGGCGACTAAAGCAGGGCTCTTCAGGCAACGCTTCGGTCTTTCGGAAGAGGCAGGCGCTTAGAGGCCGAACGAGAGCCTGCCTTGGTTGAGGCCGTTCGCTCCACGCAGAACACCCTGCGTAAACAAGTGGATTCAGGGAAGGGCCCACTGTGTACCTTGCGTGGTTTGCGGCTTGTGGAATCCCCAGCTTACGTTTCCTGCCTGTCTGGCTTGAAATGCGGGCCTGAAGGCACAGGCCGTCTTTCCCAGTTTGAAAGCTCCCTCGGCCTTGAATTACACGGAGAGACGCCCTTTCTGACGGGCCTCTCGTCACGGTAGGCATGGCTCTGGGAAGAAAGTGAGCTCTCCCTGGTGAAACCGGGTGCGCCCAGGGCCTGGCTGGGAGCTCACGCTGCTCTGCTCTAGACCTAGCTGGAGACCGAACGTCAGCCCTTGCCTCGAGGAGAGTCGCTTTATTGCCCTGCTGAAGCGGAGGCATGCGGCACCTTCCAAGAGGCCTCCGTCGCAGTTGTGCTTTCTTTTCTAGGTCGTGCACCGTTCAGGACACCCAGGACCCTCGCGTTTGCACCCTGTTCCCTGCAAGACCCCTGAGTACCGGCAGGCTCCACTGGCCTGCTCAGCGGCATCCGGGCCCGGAAGCCCTTCCCAGTCAGTCACCCTGTGTATGCCGAGCGCGGGGCAACGCACAGCACACCTCCTTGGGGGAGAGCTAGACTTCCTCAGCACTGCAACGGCTCCAGGGAAACTGTTCTCTCGCGGCCTACTTGTCAAGGAACTCGGCCTCCTTGCCCCTGTCTGAGCTGCCCTTAGGAAAACAGTCTGCTTCGCAGGCCTCCTAGGAACCCTTCGCCGAGGGCACCATAGCTGTGGGAGGAAAGTCAGCTTGCGTTCCCGCTGCCCCTAAAGTACAGTGCTTCCTCTTACACTGCAGGCCTTCAGGTAGAGGCTAAGGCCCCGTAGAGCCTTACCTAGAGGGTTCCTTGGATGAGGGAGTTGGCTCCATGCAGAACACCCGGTGAAGAAAAGCGGATTCAGGGAAGGGGCGAGTGTGTAGCTAGTGTCCCTGTGCACTTACCAGAAATCGCAAGGAGCTGAAGCGCGCCTTCACTGAAAGCGGGGCTCTGAGGGCAGAAGCCTCGTCTCCCCATTGTGAAAGCTCCCCTCATGCTGCCTTGAAGCCACCTGCAGAACACGGTTTCTGAGGGGCCTCTAGGCCCTGGACGCAGGGCTCGGGGAAGAGAAGGAATTTTCTCTCAATAACCAGGGTGCTTCCGGAGCCGTGTTGGGAGCTCATCCTGTCAGGCCGTAGGACTACAGGGAACGGCCACTTGAGGGCCTGCCTCGAGAAAGGCTTTGAGTCTCCCTGCAGGAACGGAGCATACAGCAAGCTCTCTGAGGTCTTAGTCCCTGCCGTGCTTTATTTGAACGGTGCTGCCCTTTTCGGGAGTCCTAGACGCTTCAGGTGCGCAGCCTTTGCCCTGCGGAAACCCCCGGCCCCCGTGGGCATGCTGTGCCACACCCAGGCCCCTAGGCCCTTGAGAGAGGGGCTACTGTGTACGCCGAGGGAAGGACCACACCCAGCGCTTTGAAAGGGGACGGCTCCGATTCCTCGGCACGCCAACAGCATCCGGAACGCATTTCTAGCCAGTCCACCGTGCCCTGGAAGGTTTCCACATTGACCGTCTCTCGGCTGCCCTGAGGAAAGAGTCTGCCTGGAACGCCCTCTGGCACCTCGGTTGGAAAGTCACTCTCCTCGCGGAGAAAGTCAGCTTGCACTGCAGCGGCGACTAAAGCAGGGCTCTTCAGGCAACGCTTCGGTCTTTCGGAAGAGGCAGGCGCTTAGAGGCCGAACGAGAGCCTGCCTTGGTTGAGGCCGTTCGCTCCACGCAGAACACCCTGCGTAAACAAGTGGATTCAGGGAAGGGCCCACTGTGTACCTTGCGTGGTTTGCGGCTTGTGGAATCCCCAGCTTACGTTTCCTGCCTGTCTGGCTTGAAATGCGGGCCTGAAGGCACAGGCCGTCTTTCCCAGTTTGAAAGCTCCCTCGGCCTTGAATTACACGGAGAGACGCCCTTTCTGACGGGCCTCTCGTCACGGTAGGCATGGCTCTGGGAAGAAAGTGAGCTCTCCCTGGTGAAACCGGGTGCGCCCAGGGCCTGGCTGGGAGCTCACGCTGCTCTGCTCTAGACCTAGCTGGAGACCGAACGTCAGCCCTTGCCTCGAGGAGAGTCGCTTTATTGCCCTGCTGAAGCGGAGGCATGCGGCACCTTCCAAGAGGCCTCCGTCGCAGCTGTGCTTTCTTTTCTAGGTCGTGCACCGTTCAGGACACCCAGGACCCTCGCGTTTGCACCCTGTTCCCTGCAAGACCCCTGAATACCGGCAGGCTCCACTGGCCTGCTCAGCGGCATCCGGGCCCGGAAGCCCTTCCCAGTCACTCACCCTGTGTATGCCGAGCGCGGGGCAACGCACAGCACACCTCCTTGGGGGAGAGCTAGACTTCCTCAGCACTGCAACGGCTACAGGGAAACTGTTCTCTCGCGGCCTACTTGTCAAGGAACTCGGCCTCCTTGCCCCTGTCTGAGCTGCCCTTAGGAAAACAGTCTGCTTCGCAGGCCTCCTAGGAACCCTTCGCCGAGGGCACCATAGCTGTGGGAGGAAAGTCAGCTTGCGTTCCCGCTGCCCCTAAAGTACAGTGCTTCCTCTTACACTGCAGGCCTTCAGGTAGAGGCTAAGGCCCCGTAGAGCCTTACCTAGAGGGTTCCTTGGATGAGGGAGTTGGCTCCATGCAGAACACCCGGTGAAGAAAAGCGGATTCAGGGAAAGAGCGAGTGTGTAGCTAGTGTCCCTGTGCACTTACCAGAAATCGCAAGGAGCTGAAGCGCGGCTTCACTGAAAGCGGGGCTCTGAGGGCAGAAGCCTCGTCTCCCCATTGTGAAAGCTCCCCTCATGCTGCCTTGAAGCCACCTGCAGAACACGGTTTCTGAGGGGCCTCTAGGCCCTGGACGCAGGGCTCGGGGAAGAGAAGGAATTTTCTCTCAATAACCAGGGTGCTTCCGGAGCCGTGTTGGGAGCTCATCCTGTCAGGCCGTAGGACTACAGGGAACGGCCACTTGAGGGCCTGCCTCGAGAAAGGCTTTGAGTCTCCCTGCAGGAACGGAGCATACAGCAAGCTCTCTGAGGTCTTAGTCCCTGCCGTGCTTTATTTGAACGGTGCTGCCCTTTTCGGGAGTCCTAGACGCTTCAGGTGCGCAGCCTTTGCCCTGCGGAAACCCCCGGCCCCCGTGGGCATGCTGTGCCACACCCAGGCCCCTAGGCCCTTGAGAGAGGGGCTACTGTGTACGCCGAGGGAAGGACCACACCCAGCGCTTTGAAAGGGGACGGCTCCGATTCCTCGGCACGCCAACAGCATCCGGAACGCATTTCTAGCCAGTCCACCGTGCCCTGGAAGGTTTCCACATTGACCGTCTCTCGGCTGCCCTGAGGAAAGAGTCTGCCTGGAACGCCCTCTGGCACCTCGGTTGGAAAGTCACTCTCCTCACGGAGAAAGTCAGCTTGCACTGCAGCGGCGACTAAAGCAGGGCTCTTCAGGCAACGCTTCGGTCTTTCGGAAGAGGCAGACGCTTAGAGGCCGAACGAGAGCCTGCCTTGGTTGAGGCCGTTCGCTCCACGCAGAACACCCTGCGTAAACAAGTGGATTCAGGGAAGGGCCCACTGTGTACCTTGCGTGGTTTGCGGCTTGTGGAATCCCCAGCTTACGTTTCCTGCCTGTCTGGCTTGAAATGCGGGCCTGAAGGCACAGGCCGTCTTTCCCAGTTTGAAAGCTCCCTCGGCCTTGAATTACACGGAGAGACGCCCTTTCTGACGGGCCTCTCGTCACGGTAGGCATGGCTCTGGGAAGAAAGTGAGCTCTCCCTGGTGAAACCGGGTGCGCCCAGGGCCTGGCTGGGAGCTCACGCTGCTATGCTCTAGACGTAGCTGGAGACCGAACGTCAGCCCTTGCCTCGAGGAGAGTCGCTTTATTGCCCTGCTGAAGCGGAGGCATGCGGCACCTTCCAAGAGGCCTCCGTCGCAGCTGTGCTTTCTTTTCTAGGTCGTGCACCGTTCAGGACACCCAGGACCCTCGCGTTTGCACCCTGTTCCCTGCAAGACCCCTGAGTACCGGCAGGCTCCACTGGCCTGCTCAGCGGCATCCGGGCCCGGAAGCCCTTCCCAGTCAGTCACCCTGTGTATGCCGAGCGCGGGGCAACGCACAGCACACCTCCTTGGGGGAGAGCTAGACTTCCTCAGCACTGCAACGGCTCCAGGGAAACTGTTCTCTCGCGGCCTACTTGTCAAGGAACTCGGCCTCCTTGCCCCTGTCTGAGCTGCCCTTAGGAAAACAGTCTGCTTCGCAGGCCTCCTAGGAACACTTCGCCGAGGGCACCATACCTGTGGGAGGAAAGTCAGCTTGCGTTCCCGCTGCCCCTAAAGTACAGTGCTTCCTCTTACACTGCAGGCCTTCAGGTAGAGGCTAAGGCCCCGTAGAGCCTTACCTAGAGGGTTCCTTGGATGAGGGAGTTGGCTCCATGCAGAACACCCGGTGAAGAAAAGCGGATTCAGGGAAGGGGCGAGTGTGTAGCTAGTGTCCCTGTGCACTTACCAGAAATCGCAAGGAGCTGAAGCGCGGCTTCACTGAAAGCGGGGCTCTGAGGGCAGAAGCCTCGTCTCCCCATTGTGAAAGCTCCCCTCATGCTGCCTTGAAGCCACCTGCAGAACACGGTTTCTGAGGGGCCTCTAGGCCCTGGACGCAGGGCTCGGGGAAGAGAAGGAATTTTCTCTCAATAACCAGGGTGCTTCCGGAGCCGTGTTGGGAGCTCATCCTGTCAGGCCGTAGGACTACAGGGAACGGCCACTTGAGGGCCTGCCTCGAGAAAGGCTTTGAGTCTCCCTGCAGGAACGGAGCATACAGCAAGCTCTCTGAGGTCTTAGTCCCTGCCGTGCTTTATTTGAACGGTGCTGCCCTTTTCGGGAGTCCTAGACGCTTCAGGTGCGCAGCCTTTGCCCTGCGGAAACCCCCGGCCCCCGTGGGCATGCTGTGCCACACCCAGGCCCCTAGGCCCTTGAGAGAGGGGCTACTGTGTACGCCGAGGGAAGGACCACACCCAGCGCTTTGAAAGGGGACGGCTCCGATTCCTCGGCACGCCAACAGCATCCGGAACGCATTTCTAGCCAGTCCACCGTGCCCTGGAAGGTTTCCACATTGACCGTCTCTCGGCTGCCCTGAGGAAAGAGTCTGCCTGGAACGCCCTCTGGCACCTCGGTTGGAAAGTCACTCTCCTCGCGGAGAAAGTCAGCTTGCACTGCAGCGGCGACTAAAGCAGGGCTCTTCAGGCAACGCTTCGGTCTTTCGGAAGAGGCAGACGCTTAGAGGCCGAACGAGAGCCTGCCTTGGTTGAGGCCGTTCGCTCCACGCAGAACACCCTGCGTAAACAAGTGGATTCAGGGAAGGGCCCACTGTGTACCTTGCGTGGTTTGCGGCTTGTGGAATCCCCAGCTTACGTTTCCTGCCTGTCTGGCTTGAAATGCGGGCCTGAAGGCACAGGCCGTCTTTCCCAGTTTGAAAGCTCCCTCGGCCTTGAATTACACGGAGAGACGCCCTTTCTGACGGGCCTCTCGTCACGGTAGGCATGGCTCTGGGAAGGAAGTGAGCTCTCCCTGGTGAAACCGGGTGCGCCCAGGGCCTGGCTGGGAGCTCACGCTGCTATGCTCTAGACGTTGCTGGAGACCGAACGTCAGCCCTTGCCTCGAGGAGAGTCGCTTTATTGCCCTGCTGAAGCGGAGGCATGCGGCACCTTCCAAGAGGCCTCCGTCGCAGCTGTGCTTTCTTTTCTAGGTCGTGCACCGTTCAGGACACCCAGGACCCTCGCGTTTGCACCCTGTTCCCTGCAAGACCCCTGAGTACCGGCAGGCTCCACTGGCCTGCTCAGCGGCATCCGGGCCCGGAAGCCCTTCCCAGTCAGTCACCCTGTGTATGCCGAGCGCGGGGCAACGCACAGCACACCTCCTTGGGGGAGAGCTAGACTTCCTCAGCACTGCAACGGCTCCAGGGAAACTGTTCTCTCGCGGCCTACTTGTCAAGGAACTCGGCCTCCTTGCCCCTGTCTGAGCTGCCCTTAGGAAAACAGTCTGCTTCGCAGGCCTCCTAGGAACACTTCGCCGAGGGCACCATACCTGTGGGAGGAAAGTCAGCTTGCGTTCCCGCTGCCCCTAAAGTACAGTGCTTCCTCTTACACTGCAGGCCTTCAGGTAGAGGCTAAGGCCCCGTAGAGCCTTACCTAGAGGGTTCCTTGGATGAGGGAGTTGGCTCCATGCAGAACACCCGGTGAAGAAAAGCGGATTCAGGGAAGGGGCGAGTGTGTAGCTAGTGTCCCTGTGCACTTACCAGAAATCGCAAGGAGCTGAAGCGCGGCTTCACTGAAAGCGGGGCTCTGAGGGCAGAAGCCTCGTCTCCCCATTGTGAAAGCTCCCCTCATGCTGCCTTGAAGCCACCTGCAGAACACGGTTTCTGAGGGGCCTCTAGGCCCTGGACGCAGGGCTCGGGGAAGAGAAGGAATTTTCTCTCAATAACCAGGGTGCTTCCGGAGCCGTGTTGGGAGCTCATCCTGTCAGGCCGTAGGACTACAGGGAACGGCCACTTGAGGGCCTGCCTCGAGAAAGGCTTTGAGTCTCCCTGCAGGAACGGAGCATACAGCAAGCTCTCTGAGGTCTTAGTCCCTGCCGTGCTTTATTTGAACGGTGCTGCCCTTTTCGGGAGTCCTAGACGCTTCAGGTGCGCAGCCTTTGCCCTGCGGAAACCCCCGGCCCCCGTGGGCATGCTGTGCCACACCCAGGCCCCTAGGCCCTTGAGAGAGGGGCTACTGTGTACGCCGAGGGAAGGACCACACCCAGCGCTTTGAAAGGGGACGGCTCCGATTCCTCGGCACGCCAACAGCATCCGGAACGCACTTCTAGCCAGTCCACCGTGCCCTGGAAGGTTTCCACATTGACCGTCTCTCGGCTGCCCTGAGGAAAGAGTCTGCCTGGAACGCCCTCTGGCACCTCGGTTGGAAAGTCACTCTCCTCGCGGAGAAAGTCAGCTTGCACTGCAGCGGCGACTAAAGCAGGGCTCTTCAGGCAACGCTTCGGTCTTTCGGAAGAGGCAGGCGCTTAGAGGCCGAACGAGAGCCTGCCTTGGTTGAGGCCGTTCGCTCCACGCAGAACACCCTGCGTAAACAAGTGGATTCAGGGAAGGGCCCACTGTGTACCTTGCGTGGTTTGCGGCTTGTGGAATCCCCAGCTTACGTTTCCTGCCTGTCTGGCTTGAAATGCGGGCCTGAAGGCACAGGCCGTCTTTCCCAGTTTGAAAGCTCCCTCGGCCTTGAATTACACGGAGAGACGCCCTTTCTGACGGGCCTCTCGTCACGGTAGGCATGGCTCTGGGAAGAAAGTGAGCTCTCCCTGGTGAAACCGGGTGCGCCCAGGGCCTGGCTGGGAGCTCACGCTGCTCTGCTCTAGACCTAGCTGGAGACCGAACGTCAGCCCTTGCCTCGAGGAGAGTCGCTTTATTGCCCTGCTGAAGCGGAGGCATGCGGCACCTTCCAAGAGGCCTCCGTCGCAGTTGTGCTTTCTTTTCTAGGTCGTGCACCGTTCAGGACACCCAGGACCCTCGCGTTTGCACCCTGTTCCCTGCAAGACCCCTGAGTACCGGCAGGCTCCACTGGCCTGCTCAGCGGCATCCGGGCCCGGAAGCCCTTCCCAGTCAGTCACCCTGTGTATGCCGAGCGCGGGGCAACGCACAGCACACCTCCTTGGGGCAGAGCTAGACTTCCTCAGCACTGCAACGGCTACAGGGAAACTCTTCTCTCGCGGCCTACTTGTCAAGGAACTCGGCCTCCTTGCCCCTGTCTGAGCTGCCCTTAGGAAAACAGTCTGCTTCGCAGGCCTCCTAGGAACACTTCGCCGAGGGCACCATACCTGTGGGAGGAAAGTCAGCTTGCGTTCCCGCTGCCCCTAAAGTACAGTGCTTCCTCTTACACTGCAGGCCTTCAGGTAGAGGCTAAGGCCCCGTAGAGCCTTACCTAGAGGGTTCCTTGGATGAGGGAGTTGGCTCCATGCAGAACACCCGGTGAAGAAAAGCGGATTCAGGGAAGGGGCGAGTGTGTAGCTAGTGTCCCTGTGCACTTACCAGAAATCGCAAGGAGCTGAAGCGCGGCTTCACTGAAAGCGGGGCTCTGAGGG
Organism: Mesoplodon mirus; assembly: GCF_964341445.2. Taxonomy (NCBI): domain Eukaryota; kingdom Metazoa; phylum Chordata; class Mammalia; order Artiodactyla; family Ziphiidae; genus Mesoplodon; species Mesoplodon mirus. Next base: position 17,890 of record NW_028294650.1, read on the forward strand.
CAGAAGCCTCGTCTCCCCATTGTGAAAGCTCCCCTCATGCTGCCTTGAAGCCACCTGCAGAACACGGTTTCTGAGGGGCCTCTAGGCCCTGGACGCAGGGCTCGGGGAAGAGAAGGAATTTTCTCTCAATAACCAGGGTGCTTCCGGAGCCGTGTTGGGAGCTCATCCTGTCAGGCCGTAGGACTACAGGGAACGGCCACTTGAGGGCCTGCCTCGAGAAAGGCTTTGAGTCTCCCTGCAGGAACGGAGCATACAGCAAGCTCTCTGAGGTCTTAGTCCCTGCCGTGCTTTATTTGAACGGTGCTGCCCTTTTCGGGAGTCCTAGACGCTTCAGGTGCGCAGCCTTTGCCCTGCGGAAACCCCCGGCCCCCGTGGGCATGCTGTGCCACACCCAGGCCCCTAGGCCCTTGAGAGAGGGGCTACTGTGTACGCCGAGGGAAGGACCACACCCAGCGCTTTGAAAGGGGACGGCTCCGATTCCTCGGCACGCCAACAGCATCCGGAACGCACTTCTAGCCAGTCCACCGTGCCCTGGAAGGTTTCCACATTGACCGTCTCTCGGCTGCCCTGAGGAAAGAGTCTGCCTGGAACGCCCTCTGGCACCTCGGTTGGAAAGTCACTCTCCTCGCGGAGAAAGTCAGCTTGCACTGCAGCGGCGACTAAAGCAGGGCTCTTCAGGCAACGCTTCGGTCTTTCGGAAGAGGCAGGCGCTTAGAGGCCGAACGAGAGCCTGCCTTGGTTGAGGCCGTTCGCTCCACGCAGAACACCCTGCGTAAACAAGTGGATTCAGGGAAGGGCCCACTGTGTACCTTGCGTGGTTTGCGGCTTGTGGAATCCCCAGCTTACGTTTCCTGCCTGTCTGGCTTGAAATGCGGGCCTGAAGGCACAGGCCGTCTTTCCCAGTTTGAAAGCTCCCTCGGCCGGGCCTTGAATTACACGGAGAGACGCCCTTTCTGACGGGCCTCTCGTCACGGTAGGCATGGCTCTGGGAAGGAAGTGAGCTCTCCCTGGTGAAACCGGGTGCGCCCAGGGCCTGGCTGGGAGCTCACGCTGCTCTGCTCTAGACCTAGCTGGAGACCGAACGTCAGCCCTTGCCTCGAGGAGAGTCGCTTTATTGCCCTGCTGAAGCGGAGGCATGCGGCACCTTCCAAGAGGCCTCCGTCGCAGCTGTGCTTTCTTTTCTAGGTCGTGCACCGTTCAGGACACCCAGGACCCTCGCGTTTGCACCCTGTTCCCTGCAAGACCCCTGAGTACCGGCAGGCTCCACTGGCCTGCTCAGCGGCATCCGGGCCCGGAAGCCCTTCCCAGTCAGTCACCCTGTGTATGCCGAGCGCGGGGCAACGCACAGCACACCTCCTTGGGGGAGAGCTAGACTTCCTCAGCACTGCAACGGCTACAGGGAAACTGTTCTCTCGCGGCCGACTTGTCAAGGAACTCGGCCTCCTTGCCCCTGTCTGAGCTGCCCTTAGGAAAACAGTCTGCTTCGCAGGCCTCCTAGGAACACTTCGCCGAGGGCACCATACCTGTGGGAGGAAAGTCAGCTTGCGTTCCCGCTGCCCCTAAAGTACAGTGCTTCCTCTTACACTGCAGGCCTTCAGGTAGAGGCTAAGGCCCCGTAGAGCCTTACCTAGAGGGTTCCTTGGATGAGGGAGTTGGCTCCATGCAGAACACCCGGTGAAGAAAAGCGGATTCAGGGAAGGGGCGAGTGTGTAGCTAGTGTCCCTGTGCACTTACCAGAAATCGCAAGGAGCTGAAGCGCGGCTTCACTGAAAGCGGGGCTCTGAGGGCAGAAGCCTCGTCTCCCCATTGTGAAAGCTCCCCTCATGCTGCCTTGAAGCCACCTGCAGAACACGGTTTCTGAGGGGCCTCTAGGCCCTGGACGCAGGGCTCGGGGAAGAGAAGGAATTTTCTCTCAATAACCAGGGTGCTTCCGGAGCCGTGTTGGGAGCTCATCCTGTCAGGCCGTAGGACTACAGGGAACGGCCACTTGAGGGCCTGCCTCGAGAAAGGCTTTGAGTCTCCCTGCAGGAACGGAGCATACAGCAAGCTCTCTGAGGTCTTAGTCCCTGCCGTGCTTTATTTGAACGGTGCTGCCCTTTTCGGGAGTCCTAGACGCTTCAGGTGCGCAGCCTTTGCCCTGCGGAAACCCCCGGCCCCCGTGGGCATGCTGTGCCACACCCAGGCCCCTAGGCCCTTGAGAGAGGGGCTACTGTGTACGCCGAGGGAAGGACCACACCCAGCGCTTTGAAAGGGGACGGCTCCGATTCCTCGGCACGCCAACAGCATCCGGAACGCACTTCTAGCCAGTCCACCGTGCCCTGGAAGGTTTCCACATTGACCGTCTCTCGGCTGCCCTGAGGAAAGAGTCTGCCTGGAACGCCCTCTGGCACCTCGGTTGGAAAGTCACTCTCCTCGCGGAGAAAGTCAGCTTGCACTGCAGCGGCGACTAAAGCAGGGCTCTTCAGGCAACGCTTCGGTCTTTCGGAAGAGGCAGGCGCTTAGAGGCCGAACGAGAGCCTGCCTTGGTTGAGGCCGTTCGCTCCACGCAGAACACCCTGCGTAAACAAGTGGATTCAGGGAAGGGCCCACTGTGTACCTTGCGTGGTTTGCGGCTTGTGGAATCCCCAGCTTACGTTTCCTGCCTGTCTGGCTTGAAATGCGGGCCTGAAGGCACAGGCCGTCTTTCCCAGTTTGAAAGCTCCCTCGGCCGGGCCTTGAATTACACGGAGAGACGCCCTTTCTGACGGGCCTCTCGTCACGGTAGGCATGGCTCTGGGAAGGAAGTGAGCTCTCCCTGGTGAAACCGGGTGCGCCCAGGGCCTGGCTGGGAGCTCACGCTGCTCTGCTCTAGACCTAGCTGGAGACCGAACGTCAGCCCTTGCCTCGAGGAGAGTCGCTTTATTGCCCTGCTGAAGCGGAGGCATGCGGCACCTTCCAAGAGGCCTCCGTCGCAGCTGTGCTTTCTTTTCTAGGTCGTGCACCGTTCAGGACACCCAGGACCCTCGCGTTTGCACCCTGTTCCCTGCAAGACCCCTGAGTACCGGCAGGCTCCACTGGCCTGCTCAGCGGCATCCGGGCCCGGAAGCCCTTCCCAGTCAGTCACCCTGTGTATGCCGAGCGCGGGGCAACGCACAGCACACCTCCTTGGGGGAGAGCTAGACTTCCTCAGCACTGCAACGGCTACAGGGAAACTGTTCTCTCGCGGCCGACTTGTCAAGGAACTCGGCCTCCTTGCCCCTGTCTGAGCTGCCCTTAGGAAAACAGTCTGCTTCGCAGGCCTCCTAGGAACACTTCGCCGAGGGCACCATACCTGTGGGAGGAAAGTCAGCTTGCGTTCCCGCTGCCCCTAAAGTACAGTGCTTCCTCTTACACTGCAGGCCTTCAGGTAGAGGCTAAGGCCCCGTAGAGCCTTACCTAGAGGGTTCCTTGGATGAGGGAGTTGGCTCCATGCAGAACACCCGGTGAAGAAAAGCGGATTCAGGGAAGGGGCGAGTGTGTAGCTAGTGTCCCTGTGCACTTACCAGAAATCGCAAGGAGCTGAAGCGCGCCTTCACTGAAAGCGGGGCTCTGAGGGCAGAAGCCTCGTCTCCCCATTGTGAAAGCTCCCCTCATGCTGCCTTGAAGCCACCTGCAGAACACGGTTTCTGAGGGGCCTCTAGGCCCTGGACGCAGGGCTCGGGGAAGAGAAGGAATTTTCTCTCAATAACCAGGGTGCTTCCGGAGCCGTGTTGGGAGCTCATCCTGTCAGGCCGTAGGACTACAGGGAACGGCCACTTGAGGGCCTGCCTCGAGAAAGGCTTTGAGTCTCCCTGCAGGAACGGAGCATACAGCAAGCTCTCTGAGGTCTTAGTCCCTGCCGTGCTTTATTTGAACGGTGCTGCCCTTTTCGGGAGTCCTAGACGCTTCAGGTGCGCAGCCTTTGCCCTGCGGAAACCCCCGGCCCCCGTGGGCATGCTGTGCCACACCCAGGCCCCTAGGCCCTTGAGAGAGGGGCTACTGTGTACGCCGAGGGAAGGACCACACCCAGCGCTTTGAAAGGGGACGGCTCCGATTCCTCGGCACGCCAACAGCATCCGGAACGCATTTCTAGCCAGTCCACCGTGCCCTGGAAGGTTTCCACATTGACCGTCTCTCGGCTGCCCTGAGGAAAGAGTCTGCCTGGAACGCCCTCTGGCACCTCGGTTGGAAAGTCACTCTCCTCGCGGAGAAAGTCAGCTTGCACTGCAGCGGCGACTAAAGCAGGGCTCTTCAGGCAACGCTTCGGTCTTTCGGAAGAGGCAGGCGCTTAGAGGCCGAACGAGAGCCTGCCTTGGTTGAGGCCGTTCGCTCCACGCAGAACACCCTGCGTAAACAAGTGGATTCAGGGAAGGGCCCACTGTGTACCTTGCGTGGTTTGCGGCTTGTGGAATCCCCAGCTTACGTTTCCTGCCTGTCTGGCTTGAAATGCGGGCCTGAAGGCACAGGCCGTCTTTCCCAGTTTGAAAGCTCCCTCGGCCGGGCCTTGAATTACACGGAGAGACGCCCTTTCTGACGGGCCTCTCGTCACGGTAGGCATGGCTCTGGGAAGGAAGTGAGCTCTCCCTGGTGAAACCGGGTGCGCCCAGGGCCTGGCTGGGAGCTCACGCTGCTCTGCTCTAGACCTAGCTGGAGACCGAACGTCAGCCCTTGCCTCGAGGAGAGTCGCTTTATTGCCCTGCTGAAGCGGAGGCATGCGGCACCTTCCAAGAGGCCTCCGTCGCAGCTGTGCTTTCTTTTCTAGGTCGTGCACCGTTCAGGACACCCAGGACCCTCGCGTTTGCACCCTGTTCCCTGCAAGACCCCTGAGTACCGGCAGGCTCCACTGGCCTGCTCAGCGGCATCCGGGCCCGGAAGCCCTTCCCAGTCACTCACCCTGTGTATGCCGAGCGCGGGGCAACGCACAGCACACCTCCTTGGGGGAGAGCTAGACTTCCTCAGCACTGCAACGGCTCCAGGGAAACTGTTCTCTCGCGGCCGACTTGTCAAGGAACTCGGCCTCCTTGCCCCTGTCTGAGCTGCCCTTAGGAAAACAGTCTGCTTCGCAGGCCTCCTAGGAACACTTCGCCGAGGGCACCATACCTGTGGGAGGAAAGTCAGCTTGCGTTCCCGCTGCCCCTAAAGTACAGTGCTTCCTCTTACACTGCAGGCCTTCAGGTAGAGGCTAAGGCCCCGTAGAGCCTTACCTAGAGGGTTCCTTGGATGAGGGAGTTGGCTCCATGCAGAACACCCGGTGAAGAAAAGCGGATTCAGGGAAGGGGCGAGTGTGTAGCTAGTGTCCCTGTGCACTTACCAGAAATCGCAAGGAGCTGAAGCGCGCCTTCACTGAAAGCGGGGCTCTGAGGGCAGAAGCCTCGTCTCCCCATTGTGAAAGCTCCCCTCATGCTGCCTTGAAGCCACCTGCAGAACACGGTTTCTGAGGGGCCTCTAGGCCCTGGACGCAGGGCTCGGGGAAGAGAAGGAATTTTCTCTCAATAACCAGGGTGCTTCCGGAGCCGTGTTGGGAGCTCATCCTGTCAGGCCGTAGGACTACAGGGAACGGCCACTTGAGGGCCTGCCTCGAGAAAGGCTTTGAGTCTCCCTGCAGGAACGGAGCATACAGCAAGCTCTCTGAGGTCTTAGTCCCTGCCGTGCTTTATTTGAACGGTGCTGCCCTTTTCGGGAGTCCTAGACGCTTCAGGTGCGCAGCCTTTGCCCTGCGGAAACCCCCGGCCCCCGTGGGCATGCTGTGCCACACCCAGGCCCCTAGGCCCTTGAGAGAGGGGCTACTGTGTACGCCGAGGGAAGGACCACACCCAGCGCTTTGAAAGGGGACGGCTCCGATTCCTCGGCACGCCAACAGCATCCGGAACGCATTTCTAGCCAGTCCACCGTGCCCTGGAAGGTTTCCACATTGACCGTCTCTCGGCTGCCCTGAGGAAAGAGTCTGCCTGGAACGCCCTCTGGCACCTCGGTTGGAAAGTCACTCTCCTCGCGGAGAAAGTCAGCTTGCACTGCAGCGGCGACTAAAGCAGGGCTCTTCAGGCAACGCTTCGGTCTTTCGGAAGAGGCAGGCGCTTAGAGGCCGAACGAGAGCCTGCCTTGGTTGAGGCCGTTCGCTCCACGCAGAACACCCTGCGTAAACAAGTGGATTCAGGGAAGGGCCCACTGTGTACCTTGCGTGGTTTGCGGCTTGTGGAATCCCCAGCTTACGTTTCCTGCCTGTCTGGCTTGAAATGCGGGCCTGAAGGCACAGGCCGTCTTTCCCAGTTTGAAAGCTCCCTCGGCCGGGCCTTGAATTACACGGAGAGACGCCCTTTCTGACGGGCCTCTCGTCACGGTAGGCATGGCTCTGGGAAGGAAGTGAGCTCTCCCTGGTGAAACCGGGTGCGCCCAGGGCCTGGCTGGGAGCTCACGCTGCTCTGCTCTAGACCTAGCTGGAGACCGAACGTCAGCCCTTGCCTCGAGGAGAGTCGCTTTATTGCCCTGCTGAAGCGGAGGCATGCGGCACCTTCCAAGAGGCCTCCGTCGCAGCTGTGCTTTCTTTTCTAGGTCGTGCACCGTTCAGGACACCCAGGACCCTCGCGTTTGCACCCTGTTCCCTGCAAGACCCCTGAGTACCGGCAGGCTCCACTGGCCTGCTCAGCGGCATCCGGGCCCGGAAGCCCTTCCCAGTCAGTCACCCTGTGTATGCCGAGCGCGGGGCAACGCACAGCACACCTCCTTGGGGGAGAGCTAGACTTCCTCAGCACTGCAACGGCTCCAGGGAAACTGTTCTCTCGCGGCCTACTTGTCAAGGAACTCGGCCTCCTTGCCCCTGTCTGAGCTGCCCTTAGGAAAACAGTCTGCTTCGCAGGCCTCCTAGGAACACTTCGCCGAGGGCACCATACCTGTGGGAGGAAAGTCAGCTTGCGTTCCCGCTGCCCCTAAAGTACAGTGCTTCCTCTTACACTGCAGGCCTTCAGGTAGAGGCTAAGGCCCCGTAGAGCCTTACCTAGAGGGTTCCTTGGATGAGGGAGTTGGCTCCATGCAGAACACCCGGTGAAGAAAAGCGGATTCAGGGAAGGGGCGAGTGTGTAGCTAGTGTCCCTGTGCACTTACCAGAAATCGCAAGGAGCTGAAGCGCGGCTTCACTGAAAGCGGGGCTCTGAGGGCAGAAGCCTCGTCTCCCCATTGTGAAAGCTCCCCTCATGCTGCCTTGAAGCCACCTGCAGAACACGGTTTCTGAGGGGCCTCTAGGCCCTGGACGCAGGGCTCGGGGAAGAGAAGGAATTTTCTCTCAATAACCAGGGTGCTTCCGGAGCCGTGTTGGGAGCTCATCCTGTCAGGCCGTAGGACTACAGGGAACGGCCACTTGAGGGCCTGCCTCGAGAAAGGCTTTGAGTCTCCCTGCAGGAACGGAGCATACAGCAAGCTCTCTGAGGTCTTAGTCCCTGCCGTGCTTTATTTGAACGGTGCTGCCCTTTTCGGGAGTCCTAGACGCTTCAGGTGCGCAGCCTTTGCCCTGCGGAAACCCCCGGCCCCCGTGGGCATGCTGTGCCACACCCAGGCCCCTAGGCCCTTGAGAGAGGGGCTACTGTGTACGCCGAGGGAAGGACCACACCCAGCGCTTTGAAAGGGGACGGCTCCGATTCCTCGGCACGCCAACAGCATCCGGAACGCATTTCTAGCCAGTCCACCGTGCCCTGGAAGGTTTCCACATTGACCGTCTCTCGGCTGCCCTGAGGAAAGAGTCTGCCTGGAACGCCCTCTGGCACCTCGGTTGGAAAGTCACTCTCCTCGCGGAGAAAGTCAGCTTGCACTGCAGCGGCGACTAAAGCTGGGCTCTTCAGGCAACGCTTCGGTCTTTCGGAAGAGGCAGGCGCTTAGAGGCCGAACGAGAGCCTGCCTTGGTTGAGGCCGTTCGCTCCACGCAGAACACCCTGCGTAAACAAGTGGATTCAGGGAAGGGCCCACTGTGTACCTTGCGTGGTTTGCGGCTTGTGGAATCCCCAGCTTACGTTTCCTGCCTGTCTGGCTTGAAATGCGGGCCTGAAGGCACAGGCCGTCTTTCCCAGTTTGAAAGCTCCCTCGGCCGGGCCTTGAATTACACGGAGAGACGCCCTTTCTGACGGGCCTCTCGTCACGGTAGGCATGGCTCTGGGAAGGAAGTGAGCTCTCCCTGGTGAAACCGGGTGCGCCCAGGGCCTGGCTGGGAGCTCACGCTGCTCTGCTCTAGACCTAGCTGGAGACCGAACGTCAGCCCTTGCCTCGAGGAGAGTCGCTTTATTGCCCTGCTGAAGCGGAGGCATGCGGCACCTTCCAAGAGGCCTCCGTCGCAGCTGTGCTTTCTTTTCTAGGTCGTGCACCGTTCAGGACACCCAGGACCCTCGCGTTTGCACCCTGTTCCCTGCAAGACCCCTGAGTACCGGCAGGCTCCACTGGCCTGCTCAGCGGCATCCGGGCCCGGAAGCCCTTCCCAGTCACTCACCCTGTGTATGCCGAGCGCGGGGCAACGCACAGCACACCTCCTTGGGGGAGAGCTAGACTTCCTCAGCACTGCAACGGCTCCAGGGAAACTGTTCTCTCGCGGCCTACTTGTCAAGGAACTCGGCCTCCTTGCCCCTGTCTGAGCTGCCCTTAGGAAAACAGTCTGCTTCGCAGGCCTCCTAGGAACACTTCGCCGAGGGCACCATACCTGTGGGAGGAAAGTCAGCTTGCGTTCCCGCTGCCCCTAAAGTACAGTGCTTCCTCTTACACTGCAGGCCTTCAGGTAGAGGCTAAGGCCCCGTAGAGCCTTACCTAGAGGGTTCCTTGGATGAGGGAGTTGGCTCCATGCAGAACACCCGGTGAAGAAAAGCGGATTCAGGGAAGGGGCGAGTGTGTAGCTAGTGTCCCTGTGCACTTACCAGAAATCGCAAGGAGCTGAAGCGCGGCTTCACTGAAAGCGGGGCTCTGAGGGCAGAAGCCTCGTCTCCCCATTGTGAAAGCTCCCCTCATGCTGCCTTGAAGCCACCTGCAGAACACGGTTTCTGAGGGGCCTCTAGGCCCTGGACGCAGGGCTCGGGGAAGAGAAGGAATTTTCTCTCAATAACCAGGGTGCTTCCGGAGCCGTGTTGGGAGCTCATCCTGTCAGGCCGTAGGACTACAGGGAACGGCCACTTGAGGGCCTGCCTCGAGAAAGGCTTTGAGTCTCCCTGCAGGAACGGAGCATACAGCAAGCTCTCTGAGGTCTTAGTCCCTGCCGTGCTTTATTTGAACGGTGCTGCCCTTTTCGGGAGTCCTAGACGCTTCAGGTGCGCAGCCTTTGCCCTGCGGAAACCCCCGGCCCCCGTGGGCATGCTGTGCCACACCCAGGCCCCTAGGCCCTTGAGAGAGGGGCTACTGTGTACGCCGAGGGAAGGACCACACCCAGCGCTTTGAAAGGGGACGGCTCCGATTCCTCGGCACGCCAACAGCATCCGGAACGCATTTCTAGCCAGTCCACCGTGCCCTGGAAGGTTTCCACATTGACCGTCTCTCGGCTGCCCTGAGGAAAGAGTCTGCCTGGAACGCCCTCTGGCACCTCGGTTGGAAAGTCACTCTCCTCGCGGAGAAAGTCAGCTTGCACTGCAGCGGCGACTAAAGCAGGGCTCTTCAGGCAACGCTTCGGTCTTTCGGAAGAGGCAGGCGCTTAGAGGCCGAACGAGAGCCTGCCTTGGTTGAGGCCGTTCGCTCCACGCAGAACACCCTGCGTAAACAAGTGGATTCAGGGAAGGGCCCACTGTGTACCTTGCGTGGTTTGCGGCTTGTGGAATCCCCAGCTTACGTTTCCTGCCTGTCTGGCTTGAAATGCGGGCCTGAAGGCACAGGCCGTCTTTCCCAGTTTGAAAGCTCCCTCGGCCTTGAATTACACGGAGAGACGCCCTTTCTGACGGGCCTCTCGTCACGGTAGGCATGGCTCTGGGAAGAAAGTGAGCTCTCCCTGGTGAAACCGGGTGCGCCCAGGGCCTGGCTGGGAGCTCACGCTGCTCTGCTCTAGACCTAGCTGGAGACCGAACGTCAGCCCTTGCCTCGAGGAGAGTCGCTTTATTGCCCTGCTGAAGCGGAGGCATGCGGCACCTTCCAAGAGGCCTCCGTCGCAGTTGTGCTTTCTTTTCTAGGTCGTGCACCGTTCAGGACACCCAGGACCCTCGCGTTTGCACCCTGTTCCCTGCAAGACCCCTGAGTACCGGCAGGCTCCACTGGCCTGCTCAGCGGCATCCGGGCCCGGAAGCCCTTCCCAGTCAGTCACCCTGTGTATGCCGAGCGCGGGGCAACGCACAGCACACCTCCCTGGGGGAGAGCTAGACTTCCTCAGCACTGCAACGGCTACAGGGAAACTGTTCTCTCGCGGCCGACTTGTCAAGGAACTCGGCCTCCTTGCCCCTGTCTGAGCTGCCCTTAGGAAAACAGTCTGCTTCGCAGGCCTCCTAGGAACACTTCGCCGAGGGCACCATACCTGTGGGAGGAAAGTCAGCTTGCGTTCCCGCTGCCCCTAAAGTACAGTGCTTCCTCTTACACTGCAGGCCTTCAGGTAGAGGCTAAGGCCCCGTAGAGCCTTACCTAGAGGGTTCCTTGGATGAGGGAGTTGGCTCCATGCAGAACACCCGGTGAAGAAAAGCGGATTCAGGGAAGGGGCGAGTGTGTAGCTAGTGTCCCTGTGCACTTACCAGAAATCGCAAGGAGCTGAAGCGCGGCTTCACTGAAAGCGGGGCTCTGAGGGCAGAAGCCTCGTCTCCCCATTGTGAAAGCTCCCCTCATGCTGCCTTGAAGCCACCTGCAGAACACGGTTTCTGAGGGGCCTCTAGGCCCTGGACGCAGGGCTCGGGGAAGAGAAGGAATTTTCTCTCAATAACCAGGGTGCTTCCGGAGCCGTGTTGGGAGCTCATCCTGTCAGGCCGTAGGACTACAGGGAACGGCCACTTGAGGGCCTGCCTCGAGAAAGGCTTTGAGTCTCCCTGCAGGAACGGAGCATACAGCAAGCTCTCTGAGGTCTTAGTCCCTGCCGTGCTTTATTTGAACGGTGCTGCCCTTTTCGGGAGTCCTAGACGCTTCAGGTGCGCAGCCTTTGCCCTGCGGAAACCCCCGGCCCCCGTGGGCATGCTGTGCCACACCCAGGCCCCTAGGCCCTTGAGAGAGGGGCTACTGTGTACGCCGAGGGAAGGACCACACCCAGCGCTTTGAAAGGGGACGGCTCCGATTCCTCGGCACGCCAACAGCATCCGGAACGCATTTCTAGCCAGTCCACCGTGCCCTGGAAGGTTTCCACATTGACCGTCTCTCGGCTGCCCTGAGGAAAGAGTCTGCCTGGAACGCCCTCTGGCACCTCGGTTGGAAAGTCACTCTCCTCGCGGAGAAAGTCAGCTTGCACTGCAGCGGCGACTAAAGCAGGGCTCTTCAGGCAACGCTTCGGTCTTTCGGAAGAGGCAGGCGCTTAGAGGCCGAACGAGAGCCTGCCTTGGTTGAGGCCGTTCGCTCCACGCAGAACACCCTGCGTAAACAAGTGGATTCAGGGAAGGGCCCACTGTGTACCTTGCGTGGTTTGCGGCTTGTGGAATCCCCAGCTTACGTTTCCTGCCTGTCTGGCTTGAAATGCGGGCCTGAAGGCACAGGCCGTCTTTCCCAGTTTGAAAGCTCCCTCGGCCTTGAATTACACGGAGAGACGCCCTTTCTGACGGGCCTCTCGTCACGGTAGGCATGGCTCTGGGAAGAAAGTGAGCTCTCCCTGGTGAAACCGGGTGCGCCCAGGGCCTGGCTGGGAGCTCACGCTGCTCTGCTCTAGACCTAGCTGGAGACCGAACGTCAGCCCTTGCCTCGAGGAGAGTCGCTTTATTGCCCTGCTGAAGCGGAGGCATGCGGCACCTTCCAAGAGGCCTCCGTCGCAGTTGTGCTTTCTTTTCTAGGTCGTGCACCGTTCAGGACACCCAGGACCCTCGCGTTTGCACCCTGTTCCCTGCAAGACCCCTGAGTACCGGCAGGCTCCACTGGCCTGCTCAGCGGCATCCGGGCCCGGAAGCCCTTCCCAGTCAGTCACCCTGTGTATGCCGAGCGCGGGGCAACGCACAGCACACCTCCTTGGGGAGAGCTAGACTTCCTCAGCACTGCAACGGCTACAGGGAAACTGTTCTCTCGCGGCCGACTTGTCAAGGAACTCGGCCTCCTTGCCCCTGTCTGAGCTGCCCTTAGGAAAACAGTCTGCTTCGCAGGCCTCCTAGGAACACTTCGCCGAGGGCACCATACCTGTGGGAGGAAAGTCAGCTTGCGTTCCCGCTGCCCCTAAAGTACAGTGCTTCCTCTTACACTGCAGGCCTTCAGGTAGAGGCTAAGGCCCCGTAGAGCCTTACCTAGAGGGTTCCTTGGATGAGGGAGTTGGCTCCATGCAGAACACCCGGTGAAGAAAAGCGGATTCAGGGAAGGGGCGAGTGTGTAGCTAGTGTCCCTGTGCACTTACCAGAAATCGCAAGGAGCTGAAGCGCGGCTTCACTGAAAGCGGGGCTCTGAGGGCAGAAGCCTCGTCTCCCCATTGTGAAAGCTCCCCTCATGCTGCCTTGAAGCCACCTGCAGAACACGGTTTCTGAGGGGCCTCTAGGCCCTGGACGCAGGGCTCGGGGAAGAGAAGGAATTTTCTCTCAATAACCAGGGTGCTTCCGGAGCCGTGTTGGGAGCTCATCCTGTCAGGCCGTAGGACTACAGGGAACGGCCACTTGAGGGCCTGCCTCGAGAAAGGCTTTGAGTCTCCCTGCAGGAACGGAGCATACAGCAAGCTCTCTGAGGTCTTAGTCCCTGCCGTGCTTTATTTGAACGGTGCTGCCCTTTTCGGGAGTCCTAGACGCTTCAGGTGCGCAGCCTTTGCCCTGCGGAAACCCCCGGCCCCCGTGGGCATGCTGTGCCACACCCAGGCCCCTAGGCCCTTGAGAGAGGGGCTACTGTGTACGCCGAGGGAAGGACCACACCCAGCGCTTTGAAAGGGGACGGCTCCGATTCCTCGGCACGCCAACAGCATCCGGAACGCATTTCTAGCCAGTCCACCGTGCCCTGGAAGGTTTCCACATTGACCGTCTCTCGGCTGCCCTGAGGAAAGAGTCTGCCTGGAACGCCCTCTGGCACCTCGGTTGGAAAGTCACTCTCCTCGCGGAGAAAGTCAGCTTGCACTGCAGCGGCGACTAAAGCAGGGCTCTTCAGGCAACGCTTCGGTCTTTCGGAAGAGGCAGGCGCTTAGAGGCCGAACGAGAGCCTGCCTTGGTTGAGGCCGTTCGCTCCACGCAGAACACCCTGCGTAAACAAGTGGATTCAGGGAAGGGCCCACTGTGTACCTTGCGTGGTTTGCGGCTTGTGGAATCCCCAGCTTACGTTTCCTGCCTGTCTGGCTTGAAATGCGGGCCTGAAGGCACAGGCCGTCTTTCCCAGTTTGAAAGCTCCCTCGGCCTTGAATTACACGGAGAGACGCCCTTTCTGACGGGCCTCTCGTCACGGTAGGCATGGCTCTGGGAAGAAAGTGAGCTCTCCCTGGTGAAACCGGGTGCGCCCAGGGCCTGGCTGGGAGCTCACGCTGCTCTGCTCTAGACCTAGCTGGAGACCGAACGTCAGCCCTTGCCTCGAGGAGAGTCGCTTTATTGCCCTGCTGAAGCGGAGGCATGCGGCACCTTCCAAGAGGCCTCCGTCGCAGCTGTGCTTTCTTTTCTAGGTCGTGCACCGTTCAGGACACCCAGGACCCTCGCGTTTGCACCCTGTTCCCTGCAAGACCCCTGAGTACCGGCAGGCTCCACTGGCCTGCTCAGCGGCATCCGGGCCCGGAAGCCCTTCCCAGTCAGTCACCCTGTGTATGCCGAGCGCGGGGCAACGCACAGCACACCTCCTTGGGGGAGAGCTAGACTTCCTCAGCACTGCAACGGCTACAGGGAAACTGTTCTCTCGCGGCCGACTTGTCAAGGAACTCGGCCTCCTTGCCCCTGTCTGAGCTGCCCTTAGGAAAACAGTCTGCTTCGCAGGCCTCCTAGGAACACTTCGCCGAGGGCACCATACCTGTGGGAGGAAAGTCAGCTTGCGTTCCCGCTGCCCCTAAAGTACAGTGCTTCCTCTTACACTGCAGGCCTTCAGGTAGAGGCTAAGGCCCCGTAGAGCCTTACCTAGAGGGTTCCTTGGATGAGGGAGTTGGCTCCATGCAGAACACCCGGTGAAGAAAAGCGGATTCAGGGAAGGGGCGAGTGTGTAGCTAGTGTCCCTGTGCACTTACCAGAAATCGCAAGGAGCTGAAGCGCGGCTTCACTGAAAGCGGGGCTCTGAGGGCAGAAGCCTCGTCTCCCCATTGTGAAAGCTCCCCTCATGCTGCCTTGAAGCCACCTGCAGAACACGGTTTCTGAGGGGCCTCTAGGCCCTGGACGCAGGGCTCGGGGAAGAGAAGGAATTTTCTCTCAATAACCAGGGTGCTTCCGGAGCCGTGTTGGGAGCTCATCCTGTCAGGCCGTAGGACTACAGGGAACGGCCACTTGAGGGCCTGCCTCGAGAAAGGCTTTGAGTCTCCCTGCAGGAACGGAGCATACAGCAAGCTCTCTGAGGTCTTAGTCCCTGCCGTGCTTTATTTGAACGGTGCTGCCCTTTTCGGGAGTCCTAGACGCTTCAGGTGCGCAGCCTTTGCCCTGCGGAAACCCCCGGCCCCCGTGGGCATGCTGTGCCACACCCAGGCCCCTAGGCCCTTGAGAGAGGGGCTACTGTGTACGCCGAGGGAAGGACCACACCCAGCGCTTTGAAAGGGGACGGCTCCGATTCCTCGGCACGCCAACAGCATCCGGAACGCATTTCTAGCCAGTCCACCGTGCCCTGGAAGGTTTCCACATTGACCGTCTCTCGGCTGCCCTGAGGAAAGAGTCTGCCTGGAACGCCCTCTGGCACCTCGGTTGGAAAGTCACTCTCCTCGCGGAGAAAGTCAGCTTGCACTGCAGCGGCGACTAAAGCAGGGCTCTTCAGGCAACGCTTCGGTCTTTCGGAAGAGGCAGGCGCTTAGAGGCCGAACGAGAGCCTGCCTTGGTTGAGGCCGTTCGCTCCACGCAGAACACCCTGCGTAAACAAGTGGATTCAGGGAAGGGCCCACTGTGTACCTTGCGTGGTTTGCGGCTTGTGGAATCCCCAGCTTACGTTTCCTGCCTGTCTGGCTTGAAATGCGGGCCTGAAGGCACAGGCCGTCTTTCCCAGTTTGAAAGCTCCCTCGGCCTTGAATTACACGGAGAGACGCCCTTTCTGACGGGCCTCTCGTCACGGTAGGCATGGCTCTGGGAAGAAAGTGAGCTCTCCCTGGTGAAACCGGGTGCGCCCAGGGCCTGGCTGGGAGCTCACGCTGCTCTGCTCTAGACCTAGCTGGAGACCGAACGTCAGCCCTTGCCTCGAGGAGAGTCGCTTTATTGCCCTGCTGAAGCGGAGGCATGCGGCACCTTCCAAGAGGCCTCCGTCGCAGTTGTGCTTTCTTTTCTAGGTCGTGCACCGTTCAGGACACCCAGGACCCTCGCGTTTGCACCCTGTTCCCTGCAAGACCCCTGAGTACCGGCAGGCTCCACTGGCCTGCTCAGCGGCATCCGGGCCCGGAAGCCCTTCCCAGTCAGTCACCCTGTGTATGCCGAGCGCGGGGCAACGCACAGCACACCTCCCTGGGGGAGAGCTAGACTTCCTCAGCACTGCAACGGCTACAGGGAAACTGTTCTCTCGCGGCCGACTTGTCAAGGAACTCGGCCTCCTTGCCCCTGTCTGAGCTGCCCTTAGGAAAACAGTCTGCTTCGCAGGCCTCCTAGGAACACTTCGCCGAGGGCACCATACCTGTGGGAGGAAAGTCAGCTTGCGTTCCCGCTGCCCCTAAAGTACAGTGCTTCCTCTTACACTGCAGGCCTTCAGGTAGAGGCTAAGGCCCCGTAGAGCCTTACCTAGAGGGTTCCTTGGATGAGGGAGTTGGCTCCATGCAGAACACCCGGTGAAGAAAAGCGGATTCAGGGAAGGGGCGAGTGTGTAGCTAGTGTCCCTGTGCACTTACCAGAAATCGCAAGGAGCTGAAGCGCGGCTTCACTGAAAGCGGGGCTCTGAGGGCAGAAGCCTCGTCTCCCCATTGTGAAAGCTCCCCTCATGCTGCCTTGAAGCCACCTGCAGAACACGGTTTCTGAGGGGCCTCTAGGCCCTGGACGCAGGGCTCGGGGAAGAGAAGGAATTTTCTCTCAATAACCAGGGTGCTTCCGGAGCCGTGTTGGGAGCTCATCCTGTCAGGCCGTAGGACTACAGGGAACGGCCACTTGAGGGCCTGCCTCGAGAAAGGCTTTGAGTCTCCCTGCAGGAACGGAGCATACAGCAAGCTCTCTGAGGTCTTAGTCCCTGCCGTGCTTTATTTGAACGGTGCTGCCCTTTTCGGGAGTCCTAGACGCTTCAGGTGCGCAGCCTTTGCCCTGCGGAAACCCCCGGCCCCCGTGGGCATGCTGTGCCACACCCAGGCCCCTAGGCCCTTGAGAGAGGGGCTACTGTGTACGCCGAGGGAAGGACCACACCCAGCGCTTTGAAAGGGGACGGCTCCGATTCCTCGGCACGCCAACAGCATCCGGAACGCATTTCTAGCCAGTCCACCGTGCCCTGGAAGGTTTCCACATTGACCGTCTCTCGGCTGCCCTGAGGAAAGAGTCTGCCTGGAACGCCCTCTGGCACCTCGGTTGGAAAGTCACTCTCCTCGCGGAGAAAGTCAGCTTGCACTGCAGCGGCGACTAAAGCAGGGCTCTTCAGGCAACGCTTCGGTCTTTCGGAAGAGGCAGGCGCTTAGAGGCCGAACGAGAGCCTGCCTTGGTTGAGGCCGTTCGCTCCACGCAGAACACCCTGCGTAAACAAGTGGATTCAGGGAAGGGCCCACTGTGTACCTTGCGTGGTTTGCGGCTTGTGGAATCCCCAGCTTACGTTTCCTGCCTGTCTGGCTTGAAATGCGGGCCTGAAGGCACAGGCCGTCTTTCCCAGTTTGAAAGCTCCCTCGGCCTTGAATTACACGGAGAGACGCCCTTTCTGACGGGCCTCTCGTCACGGTAGGCATGGCTCTGGGAAGAAAGTGAGCTCTCCCTGGTGAAACCGGGTGCGCCCAGGGCCTGGCTGGGAGCTCACGCTGCTCTGCTCTAGACCTAGCTGGAGACCGAACGTCAGCCCTTGCCTCGAGGAGAGTCGCTTTATTGCCCTGCTGAAGCGGAGGCATGCGGCACCTTCCAAGAGGCCTCCGTCGCAGTTGTGCTTTCTTTTCTAGGTCGTGCACCGTTCAGGACACCCAGGACCCTCGCGTTTGCACCCTGTTCCCTGCAAGACCCCTGAGTACCGGCAGGCTCCACTGGCCTGCTCAGCGGCATCCGGGCCCGGAAGCCCTTCCCAGTCAGTCACCCTGTGTATGCCGAGCGCGGGGCAACGCACAGCACACCTCCCTGGGGGAGAGCTAGACTTCCTCAGCACTGCAACGGCTACAGGGAAACTGTTCTCTCGCGGCCGACTTGTCAAGGAACTCGGCCTCCTTGCCCCTGTCTGAGCTGCCCTTAGGAAAACAGTCTGCTTCGCAGGCCTCCTAGGAACACTTCGCCGAGGGCACCATACCTGTGGGAGGAAAGTCAGCTTGCGTTCCCGCTGCCCCTAAAGTACAGTGCTTCCTCTTACACTGCAGGCCTTCAGGTAGAGGCTAAGGCCCCGTAGAGCCTTACCTAGAGGGTTCCTTGGATGAGGGAGTTGGCTCCATGCAGAACACCCGGTGAAGAAAAGCGGATTCAGGGAAGGGGCGAGTGTGTAGCTAGTGTCCCTGTGCACTTACCAGAAATCGCAAGGAGCTGAAGCGCGGCTTCACTGAAAGCGGGGCTCTGAGGGCAGAAGCCTCGTCTCCCCATTGTGAAAGCTCCCCTCATGCTGCCTTGAAGCCACCTGCAGAACACGGTTTCTGAGGGGCCTCTAGGCCCTGGACGCAGGGCTCGGGGAAGAGAAGGAATTTTCTCTCAATAACCAGGGTGCTTCCGGAGCCGTGTTGGGAGCTCATCCTGTCAGGCCGTAGGACTACAGGGAACGGCCACTTGAGGGCCTGCCTCGAGAAAGGCTTTGAGTCTCCCTGCAGGAACGGAGCATACAGCAAGCTCTCTGAGGTCTTAGTCCCTGCCGTGCTTTATTTGAACGGTGCTGCCCTTTTCGGGAGTCCTAGACGCTTCAGGTGCGCAGCCTTTGCCCTGCGGAAACCCCCGGCCCCCGTGGGCATGCTGTGCCACACCCAGGCCCCTAGGCCCTTGAGAGAGGGGCTACTGTGTACGCCGAGGGAAGGACCACACCCAGCGCTTTGAAAGGGGACGGCTCCGATTCCTCGGCACGCCAACAGCATCCGGAACGCATTTCTAGCCAGTCCACCGTGCCCTGGAAGGTTTCCACATTGACCGTCTCTCGGCTGCCCTGAGGAAAGAGTCTGCCTGGAACGCCCTCTGGCACCTCGGTTGGAAAGTCACTCTCCTCGCGGAGAAAGTCAGCTTGCACTGCAGCGGCGACTAAAGCAGGGCTCTTCAGGCAACGCTTCGGTCTTTCGGAAGAGGCAGGCGCTTAGAGGCCGAACGAGAGCCTGCCTTGGTTGAGGCCGTTCGCTCCACGCAGAACACCCTGCGTAAACAAGTGGATTCAGGGAAGGGCCCACTGTGTACCTTGCGTGGTTTGCGGCTTGTGGAATCCCCAGCTTACGTTTCCTGCCTGTCTGGCTTGAAATGCGGGCCTGAAGGCACAGGCCGTCTTTCCCAGTTTGAAAGCTCCCTCGGCCTTGAATTACACGGAGAGACGCCCTTTCTGACGGGCCTCTCGTCACGGTAGGCATGGCTCTGGGAAGAAAGTGAGCTCTCCCTGGTGAAACCGGGTGCGCCCAGGGCCTGGCTGGGAGCTCACGCTGCTCTGCTCTAGACCTAGCTGGAGACCGAACGTCAGCCCTTGCCTCGAGGAGAGTCGCTTTATTGCCCTGCTGAAGCGGAGGCATGCGGCACCTTCCAAGAGGCCTCCGTCGCAGCTGTGCTTTCTTTTCTAGGTCGTGCACCGTTCAGGACACCCAGGACCCTCGCGTTTGCACCCTGTTCCCTGCAAGACCCCTGAGTACCGGCAGGCTCCACTGGCCTGCTCAGCGGCATCCGGGCCCGGAAGCCCTTCCCAGTCAGTCACCCTGTGTATGCCGAGCGCGGGGCAACGCACAGCACACCTCCTTGGGGGAGAGCTAGACTTCCTCAGCACTGCAACGGCTACAGGGAAACTGTTCTCTCGCGGCCGACTTGTCAAGGAACTCGGCCTCCTTGCCCCTGTCTGAGCTGCCCTTAGGAAAACAGTCTGCTTCGCAGGCCTCCTAGGAACACTTCGCCGAGGGCACCATACCTGTGGGAGGAAAGTCAGCTTGCGTTCCCGCTGCCCCTAAAGTACAGTGCTTCCTCTTACACTGCAGGCCTTCAGGTAGAGGCTAAGGCCCCGTAGAGCCTTACCTAGAGGGTTCCTTGGATGAGGGAGTTGGCTCCATGCAGAACACCCGGTGAAGAAAAGCGGATTCAGGGAAGGGGCGAGTGTGTAGCTAGTGTCCCTGTGCACTTACCAGAAATCGCAAGGAGCTGAAGCGCGGCTTCACTGAAAGCGGGGCTCTGAGGGCAGAAGCCTCGTCTCCCCATTGTGAAAGCTCCCCTCATGCTGCCTTGAAGCCACCTGCAGAACACGGTTTCTGAGGGGCCTCTAGGCCCTGGACGCAGGGCTCGGGGAAGAGAAGGAATTTTCTCTCAATAACCAGGGTGCTTCCGGAGCCGTGTTGGGAGCTCATCCTGTCAGGCCGTAGGACTACAGGGAACGGCCACTTGAGGGCCTGCCTCGAGAAAGGCTTTGAGTCTCCCTGCAGGAACGGAGCATACAGCAAGCTCTCTGAGGTCTTAGTCCCTGCCGTGCTTTATTTGAACGGTGCTGCCCTTTTCGGGAGTCCTAGACGCTTCAGGTGCGCAGCCTTTGCCCTGCGGAAACCCCCGGCCCCCGTGGGCATGCTGTGCCACACCCAGGCCCCTAGGCCCTTGAGAGAGGGGCTACTGTGTACGCCGAGGGAAGGACCACACCCAGCGCTTTGAAAGGGGACGGCTCCGATTCCTCGGCACGCCAACAGCATCCGGAACGCATTTCTAGCCAGTCCACCGTGCCCTGGAAGGTTTCCACATTGACCGTCTCTCGGCTGCCCTGAGGAAAGAGTCTGCCTGGAACGCCCTCTGGCACCTCGGTTGGAAAGTCACTCTCCTCGCGGAGAAAGTCAGCTTGCACTGCAGCGGCGACTAAAGCAGGGCTCTTCAGGCAACGCTTCGGTCTTTCGGAAGAGGCAGGCGCTTAGAGGCCGAACGAGAGCCTGCCTTGGTTGAGGCCGTTCGCTCCACGCAGAACACCCTGCGTAAACAAGTGGATTCAGGGAAGGGCCCACTGTGTACCTTGCGTGGTTTGCGGCTTGTGGAATCCCCAGCTTACGTTTCCTGCCTGTCTGGCTTGAAATGCGGGCCTGAAGGCACAGGCCGTCTTTCCCAGTTTGAAAGCTCCCTCGGCCTTGAATTACACGGAGAGACGCCCTTTCTGACGGGCCTCTCGTCACGGTAGGCATGGCTCTGGGAAGAAAGTGAGCTCTCCCTGGTGAAACCGGGTGCGCCCAGGGCCTGGCTGGGAGCTCACGCTGCTCTGCTCTAGACCTAGCTGGAGACCGAACGTCAGCCCTTGCCTCGAGGAGAGTCGCTTTATTGCCCTGCTGAAGCGGAGGCATGCGGCACCTTCCAAGAGGCCTCCGTCGCAGCTGTGCTTTCTTTTCTAGGTCGTGCACCGTTCAGGACACCCAGGACCCTCGCGTTTGCACCCTGTTCCCTGCAAGACCCCTGAGTACCGGCAGGCTCCACTGGCCTGCTCAGCGGCATCCGGGCCCGGAAGCCCTTCCCAGTCACTCACCCTGTGTATGCCGAGCGCGGGGCAACGCACAGCACACCTCCTTGGGGGAGAGCTAGACTTCCTCAGCACTGCAACGGCTACAGGGAAACTGTTCTCTCGCGGCCTACTTGTCAAGGAACTCGGCCTCCTTGCCCCTGTCTGAGCTGCCCTTAGGAAAACAGTCTGCTTCGCAGGCTTCCTAGGAACACTTCGCCGAGGGCACCATACCTGTGGGAGGAAAGTCAGCTTGCGTTCCCGCTGCCCCTAAAGTACAGTGCTTCCTCTTACACTGCAGGCCTTCAGGTAGAGGCTAAGGCCCCGTAGAGCCTTACCTAGAGGGTTCCTTGGATGAGGGAGTTGGCTCCATGCAGAACACCCGGTGAAGAAAAGCGGATTCAGGGAAGGGGCGAGTGTGTAGCTAGTGTCCCTGTGCACTTACCAGAAATCGCAAGGAGCTGAAGCGCGCCTTCACTGAAAGCGGGGCTCTGAGGGCAGAAGCCTCGTCTCCCCATTGTGAAAGCTCCCCTCATGCTGCCTTGAAGCCACCTGCAGAACACGGTTTCTGAGGGGCCTCTAGGCCCTGGACGCAGGGCTCGGGGAAGAGAAGGAATTTTCTCTCAATAACCAGGGTGCTTCCGGAGCCGTGTTGGGAGCTCATCCTGTCAGGCCGTAGGACTACAGGGAACGGCCACTTGAGGGCCTGCCTCGAGAAAGGCTTTGAGTCTCCCTGCAGGAACGGAGCATACAGCAAGCTCTCTGAGGTCTTAGTCCCTGCCGTGCTTTATTTGAACGGTGCTGCCCTTTTCGGGAGTCCTAGACGCTTCAGGTGCGCAGCCTTTGCCCTGCGGAAACCCCCGGCCCCCGTGGGCATGCTGTGCCACACCCAGGCCCCTAGGCCCTTGAGAGAGGGGCTACTGTGTACGCCGAGGGAAGGACCACACCCAGCGCTTTGAAAGGGGACGGCTCCGATTCCTCGGCACGCCAACAGCATCCGGAACGCATTTCTAGCCAGTCCACCGTGCCCTGGAAGGTTTCCACATTGACCGTCTCTCGGCTGCCCTGAGGAAAGAGTCTGCCTGGAACGCCCTCTGGCACCTCGGTTGGAAAGTCACTCTCCTCGCGGAGAAAGTCAGCTTGCACTGCAGCGGCGACTAAAGCAGGGCTCTTCAGGCAACGCTTCGGTCTTTCGGAAGAGGCAGGCGCTTAGAGGCCGAACGAGAGCCTGCCTTGGTTGAGGCCGTTCGCTCCACGCAGAACACCCTGCGTAAACAAGTGGATTCAGGGAAGGGCCCACTGTGTACCTTGCGTGGTTTGCGGCTTGTGGAATCCCCAGCTTACGTTTCCTGCCTGTCTGGCTTGAAATGCGGGCCTGAAGGCACAGGCCGTCTTTCCCAGTTTGAAAGCTCCCTCGGCCGGGCCTTGAATTACACGGAGAGACGCCCTTTCTGACGGGCCTCTCGTCACGGTAGGCATGGCTCTGGGAAGGAAGTGAGCTCTCCCTGGTGAAACCGGGTGCGCCCAGGGCCTGGCTGGGAGCTCACGCTGCTCTGCTCTAGACCTAGCTGGAGACCGAACGTCAGCCCTTGCCTCGAGGAGAGTCGCTTTATTGCCCTGCTGAAGCGGAGGCATGCGGCACCTTCCAAGAGGCCTCCGTCGCAGCTGTGCTTTCTTTTCTAGGTCGTGCACCGTTCAGGACACCCAGGACCCTCGCGTTTGCACCCTGTTCCCTGCAAGACCCCTGAGTACCGGCAGGCTCCACTGGCCTGCTCAGCGGCATCCGGGCCCGGAAGCCCTTCCCAGTCACTCACCCTGTGTATGCCGAGCGCGGGGCAACGCACAGCACACCTCCTTGGGGGAGAGCTAGACTTCCTCAGCACTGCAACGGCTCCAGGGAAACTCTTCTCTCGCGGCCTACTTGTCAAGGAACTCGGCCTCCTTGCCCCTGTCTGAGCTGCCCTTAGGAAAACAGTCTGCTTCGCAGGCCTCCTAGGAACACTTCGCCGAGGGCACCATACCTGTGGGAGGAAAGTCAGCTTGCGTTCCCGCTGCCCCTAAAGTACAGTGCTTCCTCTTACACTGCAGGCCTTCAGGTAGAGGCTAAGGCCCCGTAGAGCCTTACCTAGAGGGTTCCTTGGATGAGGGAGTTGGCTCCATGCAGAACACCCGGTGAAGAAAAGCGGATTCAGGGAAGGGGCGAGTGTGTAGCTAGTGTCCCTGTGCACTTACCAGAAATCGCAAGGAGCTGAAGCGCGCCTTCACTGAAAGCGGGGCTCTGAGGGCAGAAGCCTCGTCTCCCCATTGTGAAAGCTCCCCTCATGCTGCCTTGAAGCCACCTGCAGAACACGGTTTCTGAGGGGCCTCTAGGCCCTGGACGCAGGGCTCGGGGAAGAGAAGGAATTTTCTCTCAATAACCAGGGTGCTTCCGGAGCCGTGTTGGGAGCTCATCCTGTCAGGCCGTAGGACTACAGGGAACGGCCACTTGAGGGCCTGCCTCGAGAAAGGCTTTGAGTCTCCCTGCAGGAACGGAGCATACAGCAAGCTCTCTGAGGTCTTAGTCCCTGCCGTGCTTTATTTGAACGGTGCTGCCCTTTTCGGGAGTCCTAGACGCTTCAGGTGCGCAGCCTTTGCCCTGCGGAAACCCCCGGCCCCCGTGGGCATGCTGTGCCACACCCAGGCCCCTAGGCCCTTGAGAGAGGGGCTACTGTGTACGCCGAGGGAAGGACCACACCCAGCGCTTTGAAAGGGGACGGCTCCGATTCCTCGGCACGCCAACAGCATCCGGAACGCATTTCTAGCCAGTCCACCGTGCCCTGGAAGGTTTCCACATTGACCGTCTCTCGGCTGCCCTGAGGAAAGAGTCTGCCTGGAACGCCCTCTGGCACCTCGGTTGGAAAGTCACTCTCCTCGCGGAGAAAGTCAGCTTGCACTGCAGCGGCGACTAAAGCAGGGCTCTTCAGGCAACGCTTCGGTCTTTCGGAAGAGGCAGGCGCTTAGAGGCCGAACGAGAGCCTGCCTTGGTTGAGGCCGTTCGCTCCACGCAGAACACCCTGCGTAAACAAGTGGATTCAGGGAAGGGCCCACTGTGTACCTTGCGTGGTTTGCGGCTTGTGGAATCCCCAGCTTACGTTTCCTGCCTGTCTGGCTTGAAATGCGGGCCTGAAGGCACAGGCCGTCTTTCCCAGTTTGAAAGCTCCCTCGGCCGGGCCTTGAATTACACGGAGAGACGCCCTTTCTGACGGGCCTCTCGTCACGGTAGGCATGGCTCTGGGAAGGAAGTGAGCTCTCCCTGGTGAAACCGGGTGCGCCCAGGGCCTGGCTGGGAGCTCACGCTGCTCTGCTCTAGACCTAGCTGGAGACCGAACGTCAGCCCTTGCCTCGAGGAGAGTCGCTTTATTGCCCTGCTGAAGCGGAGGCATGCGGCACCTTCCAAGAGGCCTCCGTCGCAGCTGTGCTTTCTTTTCTAGGTCGTGCACCGTTCAGGACACCCAGGACCCTCGCGTTTGCACCCTGTTCCCTGCAAGACCCCTGAGTACCGGCAGGCTCCACTGGCCTGCTCAGCGGCATCCGGGCCCGGAAGCCCTTCCCAGTCACTCACCCTGTGTATGCCGAGCGCGGGGCAACGCACAGCACACCTCCTTGGGGGAGAGCTAGACTTCCTCAGCACTGCAACGGCTCCAGGGAAACTCTTCTCTCGCGGCCTACTTGTCAAGGAACTCGGCCTCCTTGCCCCTGTCTGAGCTGCCCTTAGGAAAACAGTCTGCTTCGCAGGCCTCCTAGGAACACTTCGCCGAGGGCACCATACCTGTGGGAGGAAAGTCAGCTTGCGTTCCCGCTGCCCCTAAAGTACAGTGCTTCCTCTTACACTGCAGGCCTTCAGGTAGAGGCTAAGGCCCCGTAGAGCCTTACCTAGAGGGTTCCTTGGATGAGGGAGTTGGCTCCATGCAGAACACCCGGTGAAGAAAAGCGGATTCAGGGAAGGGGCGAGTGTGTAGCTAGTGTCCCTGTGCACTTACCAGAAATCGCAAGGAGCTGAAGCGCGGCTTCACTGAAAGCGGGGCTCTGAGGGCAGAAGCCTCGTCTCCCCATTGTGAAAGCTCCCCTCATGCTGCCTTGAAGCCACCTGCAGAACACGGTTTCTGAGGGGCCTCTAGGCCCTGGACGCAGGGCTCGGGGAAGAGAAGGAATTTTCTCTCAATAACCAGGGTGCTTCCGGAGCCGTGTTGGGAGCTCATCCTGTCAGGCCGTAGGACTACAGGGAACGGCCACTTGAGGGCCTGCCTCGAGAAAGGCTTTGAGTCTCCCTGCAGGAACGGAGCATACAGCAAGCTCTCTGAGGTCTTAGTCCCTGCCGTGCTTTATTTGAACGGTGCTGCCCTTTTTGGGAGTCCTAGACGCTTCAGGTGCGCAGCCTTTGCCCTGCGGAAACCCCCGGCCCCCGTGGGCATGCTGTGCCACACCCAGGCCCCTAGGCCCTTGAGAGAGGGGCTACTGTGTACGCCGAGGGAAGGACCACACCCAGCGCTTTGAAAGGGGACGGCTCCGATTCCTCGGCACGCCAACAGCATCCGGAACGCATTTCTAGCCAGTCCACCGTGCCCTGGAAGGTTTCCACATTGACCGTCTCTCGGCTGCCCTGAGGAAAGAGTCTGCCTGGAACGCCCTCTGGCACCTCGGTTGGAAAGTCACTCTCCTCGCGGAGAAAGTCAGCTTGCACTGCAGCGGCGACTAAAGCAGGGCTCTTCAGGCAACGCTTCGGTCTTTCGGAAGAGGCAGGCGCTTAGAGGCCGAACGAGAGCCTGCCTTGGTTGAGGCCGTTCGCTCCACGCAGAACACCCTGCGTAAACAAGTGGATTCAGGGAAGGGCCCACTGTGTACCTTGCGTGGTTTGCGGCTTGTGGAATCCCCAGCTTACGTTTCCTGCCTGTCTGGCTTGAAATGCGGGCCTGAAGGCACAGGCCGTCTTTCCCAGTTTGAAAGCTCCCTCGGCCGGGCCTTGAATTACACGGAGAGACGCCCTTTCTGACGGGCCTCTCGTCACGGTAGGCATGGCTCTGGGAAGGAAGTGAGCTCTCCCTGGTGAAACCGGGTGCGCCCAGGGCCTGGCTGGGAGCTCACGCTGCTCTGCTCTAGACCTAGCTGGAGACCGAACGTCAGCCCTTGCCTCGAGGAGAGTCGCTTTATTGCCCTGCTGAAGCGGAGGCATGCGGCACCTTCCAAGAGGCCTCCGTCGCAGCTGTGCTTTCTTTTCTAGGTCGTGCACCGTTCAGGACACCCAGGACCCTCGCGTTTGCACCCTGTTCCCTGCAAGACCCCTGAGTACCGGCAGGCTCCACTGGCCTGCTCAGCGGCATCCGGGCCCGGAAGCCCTTCCCAGTCAGTCACCCTGTGTATGCCGAGCGCGGGGCAACGCACAGCACACCTCCTTGGGGGAGAGCTAGACTTCCTCAGCACTGCAACGGCTCCAGGGAAACTGTTCTCTCGCGGCCGACTTGTCAAGGAACTCGGCCTCCTTGCCCCTGTCTGAGCTGCCCTTAGGAAAACAGTCTGCTTCGCAGGCCTCCTAGGAACACTTCGCCGAGGGCACCATACCTGTGGGAGGAAAGTCAGCTTGCGTTCCCGCTGCCCCTAAAGTACAGTGCTTCCTCTTACACTGCAGGCCTTCAGGTAGAGGCTAAGGCCCCGTAGAGCCTTACCTAGAGGGTTCCTTGGATGAGGGAGTTGGCTCCATGCAGAACACCCGGTGAAGAAAAGCGGATTCAGGGAAGGGGCGAGTGTGTAGCTAGTGTCCCTGTGCACTTACCAGAAATCGCAAGGAGCTGAAGCGCGGCTTCACTGAAAGCGGGGCTCTGAGGGCAGAAGCCTCGTCTCCCCATTGTGAAAGCTCCCCTCATGCTGCCTTGAAGCCACCTGCAGAACACGGTTTCTGAGGGGCCTCTAGGCCCTGGACGCAGGGCTCGGGGAAGAGAAGGAATTTTCTCTCAATAACCAGGGTGCTTCCGGAGCCGTGTTGGGAGCTCATCCTGTCAGGCCGTAGGACTACAGGGAACGGCCACTTGAGGGCCTGCCTCGAGAAAGGCTTTGAGTCTCCCTGCAGGAACGGAGCATACAGCAAGCTCTCTGAGGTCTTAGTCCCTGCCGTGCTTTATTTGAACGGTGCTGCCCTTTTCGGGAGTCCTAGACGCTTCAGGTGCGCAGCCTTTGCCCTGCGGAAACCCCCGGCCCCCGTGGGCATGCTGTGCCACACCCAGGCCCCTAGGCCCTTGAGAGAGGGGCTACTGTGTACGCCGAGGGAAGGACCACACCCAGCGCTTTGAAAGGGGACGGCTCCGATTCCTCGGCACGCCAACAGCATCCGGAACGCATTTCTAGCCAGTCCACCGTGCCCTGGAAGGTTTCCACATTGACCGTCTCTCGGCTGCCCTGAGGAAAGAGTCTGCCTGGAACGCCCTCTGGCACCTCGGTTGGAAAGTCACTCTCCTCGCGGAGAAAGTCAGCTTGCACTGCAGCGGCGACTAAAGCAGGGCTCTTCAGGCAACGCTTCGGTCTTTCGGAAGAGGCAGGCGCTTAGAGGCCGAACGAGAGCCTGCCTTGGTTGAGGCCGTTCGCTCCACGCAGAACACCCTGCGTAAACAAGTGGATTCAGGGAAGGGCCCACTGTGTACCTTGCGTGGTTTGCGGCTTGTGGAATCCCCAGCTTACGTTTCCTGCCTGTCTGGCTTGAAATGCGGGCCTGAAGGCACAGGCCGTCTTTCCCAGTTTGAAAGCTCCCTCGGCCGGGCCTTGAATTACACGGAGAGACGCCCTTTCTGACGGGCCTCTCGTCACGGTAGGCATGGCTCTGGGAAGGAAGTGAGCTCTCCCTGGTGAAACCGGGTGCGCCCAGGGCCTGGCTGGGAGCTCACGCTGCTCTGCTCTAGACCTAGCTGGAGACCGAACGTCAGCCCTTGCCTCGAGGAGAGTCGCTTTATTGCCCTGCTGAAGCGGAGGCATGCGGCACCTTCCAAGAGGCCTCCGTCGCAGTTGTGCTTTCTTTTCTAGGTCGTGCACCGTTCAGGACACCCAGGACCCTCGCGTTTGCACCCTGTTCCCTGCAAGACCCCTGAGTACCGGCAGGCTCCACTGGCCTGCTCAGCGGCATCCGGGCCCGGAAGCCCTTCCCAGTCAGTCACCCTGTGTATGCCGAGCGCGGGGCAACGCACAGCACACCTCCTTGGGGGAGAGCTAGACTTCCTCAGCACTGCAACGGCTACAGGGAAACTGTTCTCTCGCGGCCGACTTGTCAAGGAACTCGGCCTCCTTGCCCCTGTCTGAGCTGCCCTTAGGAAAACAGTCTGCTTCGCAGGCCTCCTAGGAACACTTCGCCGAGGGCACCATACCTGTGGGAGGAAAGTCAGCTTGCGTTCCCGCTGCCCCTAAAGTACAGTGCTTCCTCTTACACTGCAGGCCTTCAGGTAGAGGCTAAGGCCCCGTAGAGCCTTACCTAGAGGGTTCCTTGGATGAGGGAGTTGGCTCCATGCAGAACACCCGGTGAAGAAAAGCGGATTCAGGGAAGGGGCGAGTGTGTAGCTAGTGTCCCTGTGCACTTACCAGAAATCGCAAGGAGCTGAAGCGCGCCTTCACTGAAAGCGGGGCTCTGAGGGCAGAAGCCTCGTCTCCCCATTGTGAAAGCTCCCCTCATGCTGCCTTGAAGCCACCTGCAGAACACGGTTTCTGAGGGGCCTCTAGGCCCTGGACGCAGGGCTCGGGGAAGAGAAGGAATTTTCTCTCAATAACCAGGGTGCTTCCGGAGCCGTGTTGGGAGCTCATCCTGTCAGGCCGTAGGACTACAGGGAACGGCCACTTGAGGGCCTGCCTCGAGAAAGGCTTTGAGTCTCCCTGCAGGAACGGAGCATACAGCAAGCTCTCTGAGGTCTTAGTCCCTGCCGTGCTTTATTTGAACGGTGCTGCCCTTTTCGGGAGTCCTAGACGCTTCAGGTGCGCAGCCTTTGCCCTGCGGAAACCCCCGGCCCCCGTGGGCATGCTGTGCCACACCCAGGCCCCTAGGCCCTTGAGAGAGGGGCTACTGTGTACGCCGAGGGAAGGACCACACCCAGCGCTTTGAAAGGGGACGGCTCCGATTCCTCGGCACGCCAACAGCATCCGGAACGCATTTCTAGCCAGTCCACCGTGCCCTGGAAGGTTTCCACATTGACCGTCTCTCGGCTGCCCTGAGGAAAGAGTCTGCCTGGAACGCCCTCTGGCACCTCGGTTGGAAAGTCACTCTCCTCGCGGAGAAAGTCAGCTTGCACTGCAGCGGCGACTAAAGCAGGGCTCTTCAGGCAACGCTTCGGTCTTTCGGAAGAGGCAGGCGCTTAGAGGCCGAACGAGAGCCTGCCTTGGTTGAGGCCGTTCGCTCCACGCAGAACACCCTGCGTAAACAAGTGGATTCAGGGAAGGGCCCACTGTGTACCTTGCGTGGTTTGCGGCTTGTGGAATCCCCAGCTTACGTTTCCTGCCTGTCTGGCTTGAAATGCGGGCCTGAAGGCACAGGCCGTCTTTCCCAGTTTGAAAGCTCCCTCGGCCTTGAATTACACGGAGAGACGCCCTTTCTGACGGGCCTCTCGTCACGGTAGGCATGGCTCTGGGAAGAAAGTGAGCTCTCCCTGGTGAAACCGGGTGCGCCCAGGGCCTGGCTGGGAGCTCACGCTGCTCTGCTCTAGACCTAGCTGGAGACCGAACGTCAGCCCTTGCCTCGAGGAGAGTCGCTTTATTGCCCTGCTGAAGCGGAGGCATGCGGCACCTTCCAAGAGGCCTCCGTCGCAGCTGTGCTTTCTTTTCTAGGTCGTGCACCGTTCAGGACACCCAGGACCCTCGCGTTTGCACCCTGTTCCCTGCAAGACCCCTGAGTACCGGCAGGCTCCACTGGCCTGCTCAGCGGCATCCGGGCCCGGAAGCCCTTCCCAGTCAGTCACCCTGTGTATGCCGAGCGCGGGGCAACGCACAGCACACCTCCTTGGGGGAGAGCTAGACTTCCTCAGCACTGCAACGGCTCCAGGGAAACTGTTCTCTCGCGGCCTACTTGTCAAGGAACTCGGCCTCCTTGCCCCTGTCTGAGCTGCCCTTAGGAAAACAGTCTGCTTCGCAGGCCTCCTAGGAACCCTTCGCCGAGGGCACCATAGCTGTGGGAGGAAAGTCAGCTTGCGTTCCCGCTGCCCCTAAAGTACAGTGCTTCCTCTTACACTGCAGGCCTTCAGGTAGAGGCTAAGGCCCCGTAGAGCCTTACCTAGAGGGTTCCTTGGATGAGGGAGTTGGCTCCATGCAGAACACCCGGTGAAGAAAAGCGGATTCAGGGAAGGGGCGAGTGTGTAGCTAGTGTCCCTGTGCACTTACCAGAAATCGCAAGGAGCTGAAGCGCGCCTTCACTGAAAGCGGGGCTCTGAGGGCAGAAGCCTCGTCTCCCCATTGTGAAAGCTCCCCTCATGCTGCCTTGAAGCCACCTGCAGAACACGGTTTCTGAGGGGCCTCTAGGCCCTGGACGCAGGGCTCGGGGAAGAGAAGGAATTTTCTCTCAATAACCAGGGTGCTTCCGGAGCCGTGTTGGGAGCTCATCCTGTCAGGCCGTAGGACTACAGGGAACGGCCACTTGAGGGCCTGCCTCGAGAAAGGCTTTGAGTCTCCCTGCAGGAACGGAGCATACAGCAAGCTCTCTGAGGTCTTAGTCCCTGCCGTGCTTTATTTGAACGGTGCTGCCCTTTTCGGGAGTCCTAGACGCTTCAGGTGCGCAGCCTTTGCCCTGCGGAAACCCCCGGCCCCCGTGGGCATGCTGTGCCACACCCAGGCCCCTAGGCCCTTGAGAGAGGGGCTACTGTGTACGCCGAGGGAAGGACCACACCCAGCGCTTTGAAAGGGGACGGCTCCGATTCCTCGGCACGCCAACAGCATCCGGAACGCATTTCTAGCCAGTCCACCGTGCCCTGGAAGGTTTCCACATTGACCGTCTCTCGGCTGCCCTGAGGAAAGAGTCTGCCTGGAACGCCCTCTGGCACCTCGGTTGGAAAGTCACTCTCCTCGCGGAGAAAGTCAGCTTGCACTGCAGCGGCGACTAAAGCAGGGCTCTTCAGGCAACGCTTCGGTCTTTCGGAAGAGGCAGGCGCTTAGAGGCCGAACGAGAGCCTGCCTTGGTTGAGGCCGTTCGCTCCACGCAGAACACCCTGCGTAAACAAGTGGATTCAGGGAAGGGCCCACTGTGTACCTTGCGTGGTTTGTGGCTTGTGGAATCCCCAGCTTACGTTTCCTGCCTGTCTGGCTTGAAATGCGGGCCTGAAGGCACAGGCCGTCTTTCCCAGTTTGAAAGCTCCCTCGGTCGGGCCTTGAATTACACGGAGAGACGCCCTTTCTGACGGGCCTCTCGTCACGGTAGGCATGGCTCTGGGAAGGAAGTGAGCTCTCCCTGGTGAAACCGGGTGCGCCCAGGGCCTGGCTGGGAGCTCACGCTGCTCTGCTCTAGACCTAGCTGGAGACCGAACGTCAGCCCTTGCCTCGAGGAGAGTCGCTTTATTGCCCTGCTGAAGCGGAGGCATGCGGCACCTTCCAAGAGGCCTCCGTCGCAGTTGTGCTTTCTTTTCTAGGTCGTGCACCGTTCAGGACACCCAGGACCCTCGCGTTTGCACCCTGTTCCCTGCAAGACCCCTGAATACCGGCAGGCTCCACTGGCCTGCTCAGCGGCATCCGGGCCCGGAAGCCCTTCCCAGTCAGTCACCCTGTGTATGCCGAGCGCGGGGCAACGCACAGCACACCTCCTTGGGGGAGAGCTAGACTTCCTCAGCACTGCAACGGCTCCAGGGAAACTGTTCTCTCGCGGCCTACTTGTCAAGGAACTCGGCCTCCTTGCCCCTGTCTGAGCTGCCCTTAGGAAAACAGTCTGCTTCGCAGGCCTCCTAGGAACACTTCGCCGAGGGCACCATAGCTGTGGGAGGAAAGTCAGCTTGCGTTCCCGCTGCCCCTAAAGTACAGTGCTTCCTCTTACACTGCAGGCCTTCAGGTAGAGGCTAAGGCCCCGTAGAGCCTTACCTAGAGGGTTCCTTGGATGAGGGAGTTGGCTCCATGCAGAACACCCGGTGAAGAAAAGCGGATTCAGGGAAGGGGCGAGTGTGTAGCTAGTGTCCCTGTGCACTTACCAGAAATCGCAAGGAGCTGAAGCGCGGCTTCACTGAAAGCGGGGCTCTGAGGGCAGAAGCCTCGTCTCCCCATTGTGAAAGCTCCCCTCATGCTGCCTTGAAGCCACCTGCAGAACACGGTTTCTGAGGGGCCTCTAGGCCCTGGACGCAGGGCTCGGGGAAGAGAAGGAATTTTCTCTCAATAACCAGGGTGCTTCCGGAGCCGTGTTGGGAGCTCATCCTGTCAGGCCGTAGGACTACAGGGAACGGCCACTTGAGGGCCTGCCTCGAGAAAGGCTTTGAGTCTCCCTGCAGGAACGGAGCATACAGCAAGCTCTCTGAGGTCTTAGTCCCTGCCGTGCTTTATTTGAACGGTGCTGCCCTTTTCGGGAGTCCTAGACGCTTCAGGTGCGCAGCCTTTGCCCTGCGGAAACCCCCGGCCCCCGTGGGCATGCTGTGCCACACCCAGGCCCCTAGGCCCTTGAGAGAGGGGCTACTGTGTACGCCGAGGGAAGGACCACACCCAGCGCTTTGAAAGGGGACGGCTCCGATTCCTCGGCACGCCAACAGCATCCGGAACGCATTTCTAGCCAGTCCACCGTGCCCTGGAAGGTTTCCACATTGACCGTCTCTCGGCTGCCCTGAGGAAAGAGTCTGCCTGGAACGCCCTCTGGCACCTCGGTTGGAAAGTCACTCTCCTCGCGGAGAAAGTCAGCTTGCACTGCAGCGGCGACTAAAGCAGGGCTCTTCAGGCAACGCTTCGGTCTTTCGGAAGAGGCAGGCGCTTAGAGGCCGAACGAGAGCCTGCCTTGGTTGAGGCCGTTCGCTCCACGCAGAACACCCTGCGTAAACAAGTGGATTCAGGGAAGGGCCCACTGTGTACCTTGCGTGGTTTGCGGCTTGTGGAATCCCCAGCTTACGTTTCCTGCCTGTCTGGCTTGAAATGCGGGCCTGAAGGCACAGGCCGTCTTTCCCAGTTTGAAAGCTCCCTCGGCCTTGAATTACACGGAGAGACGCCCTTTCTGACGGGCCTCTCGTCACGGTAGGCATGGCTCTGGGAAGAAAGTGAGCTCTCCCTGGTGAAACCGGGTGCGCCCAGGGCCTGGCTGGGAGCTCACGCTGCTCTGCTCTAGACCTAGCTGGAGACCGAACGTCAGCCCTTGCCTCGAGGAGAGTCGCTTTATTGCCCTGCTGAAGCGGAGGCATGCGGCACCTTCCAAGAGGCCTCCGTCGCAGTTGTGCTTTCTTTTCTAGGTCGTGCACCGTTCAGGACACCCAGGACCCTCGCGTTTGCACCCTGTTCCCTGCAAGACCCCTGAGTACCGGCAGGCTCCACTGGCCTGCTCAGCGGCATCCGGGCCCGGAAGCCCTTCCCAGTCAGTCACCCTGTGTATGCCGAGCGCGGGGCAACGCACAGCACACCTCCTTGGGGGAGAGCTAGACTTCCTCAGCACTGCAACGGCTCCAGGGAAACTGTTCTCTCGCGGCCTACTTGTCAAGGAACTCGGCCTCCTTGCCCCTGTCTGAGCTGCCCTTAGGAAAACAGTCTGCTTCGCAGGCCTCCTAGGAACACTTCGCCGAGGGCACCATAGCTGTGGGAGGAAAGTCAGCTTGCGTTCCCGCTGCCCCTAAAGTACAGTGCTTCCTCTTACACTGCAGGCCTTCAGGTAGAGGCTAAGGCCCCGTAGAGCCTTACCTAGAGGGTTCCTTGGATGAGGGAGTTGGCTCCATGCAGAACACCCGGTGAAGAAAAGCGGATTCAGGGAAGGGGCGAGTGTGTAGCTAGTGTCCCTGTGCACTTACCAGAAATCGCAAGGAGCTGAAGCGCGCCTTCACTGAAAGCGGGGCTCTGAGGGCAGAAGCCTCGTCTCCCCATTGTGAAAGCTCCCCTCATGCTGCCTTGAAGCCACCTGCAGAACACGGTTTCTGAGGGGCCTCTAGGCCCTGGACGCAGGGCTCGGGGAAGAGAAGGAATTTTCTCTCAATAACCAGGGTGCTTCCGGAGCCGTGTTGGGAGCTCATCCTGTCAGGCCGTAGGACTACAGGGAACGGCCACTTGAGGGCCTGCCTCGAGAAAGGCTTTGAGTCTCCCTGCAGGAACGGAGCATACAGCAAGCTCTCTGAGGTCTTAGTCCCTGCCGTGCTTTATTTGAACGGTGCTGCCCTTTTCGGGAGTCCTAGACGCTTCAGGTGCGCAGCCTTTGCCCTGCGGAAACCCCCGGCCCCCGTGGGCATGCTGTGCCACACCCAGGCCCCTAGGCCCTTGAGAGAGGGGCTACTGTGTACGCCGAGGGAAGGACCACACCCAGCGCTTTGAAAGGGGACGGCTCCGATTCCTCGGCACGCCAACAGCATCCGGAACGCATTTCTAGCCAGTCCACCGTGCCCTGGAAGGTTTCCACATTGACCGTCTCTCGGCTGCCCTGAGGAAAGAGTCTGCCTGGAACGCCCTCTGGCACCTCGGTTGGAAAGTCACTCTCCTCGCGGAGAAAGTCAGCTTGCACTGCAGCGGCGACTAAAGCAGGGCTCTTCAGGCAACGCTTCGGTCTTTCGGAAGAGGCAGGCGCTTAGAGGCCGAACGAGAGCCTGCCTTGGTTGAGGCCGTTCGCTCCACGCAGAACACCCTGCGTAAACAAGTGGATTCAGGGAAGGGCCCACTGTGTACCTTGCGTGGTTTGCGGCTTGTGGAATCCCCAGCTTACGTTTCCTGCCTGTCTGGCTTGAAATGCGGGCCTGAAGGCACAGGCCGTCTTTCCCAGTTTGAAAGCTCCCTCGGCCTTGAATTACACGGAGAGACGCCCTTTCTGACGGGCCTCTCGTCACGGTAGGCATGGCTCTGGGAAGAAAGTGAGCTCTCCCTGGTGAAACCGGGTGCGCCCAGGGCCTGGCTGGGAGCTCACGCTGCTCTGCTCTAGACCTAGCTGGAGACCGAACGTCAGCCCTTGCCTCGAGGAGAGTCGCTTTATTGCCCTGCTGAAGCGGAGGCATGCGGCACCTTCCAAGAGGCCTCCGTCGCAGCTGTGCTTTCTTTTCTAGGTCGTGCACCGTTCAGGACACCCAGGACCCTCGCGTTTGCACCCTGTTCCCTGCAAGACCCCTGAATACCGGCAGGCTCCACTGGCCTGCTCAGCGGCATCCGGGCCCGGAAGCCCTTCCCAGTCACTCACCCTGTGTATGCCGAGCGCGGGGCAACGCACAGCACACCTCCTTGGGGGAGAGCTAGACTTCCTCAGCACTGCAACGGCTACAGGGAAACTGTTCTCTCGCGGCCTACTTGTCAAGGAACTCGGCCTCCTTGCCCCTGTCTGAGCTGCCCTTAGGAAAACAGTCTGCTTCGCAGGCCTCCTAGGAACCCTTCGCCGAGGGCACCATAGCTGTGGGAGGAAAGTCAGCTTGCGTTCCCGCTGCCCCTAAAGTACAGTGCTTCCTCTTACACTGCAGGCCTTCAGGTAGAGGCTAAGGCCCCGTAGAGCCTTACCTAGAGGGTTCCTTGGATGAGGGAGTTGGCTCCATGCAGAACACCCGGTGAAGAAAAGCGGATTCAGGGAAAGAGCGAGTGTGTAGCTAGTGTCCCTGTGCACTTACCAGAAATCGCAAGGAGCTGAAGCGCGGCTTCACTGAAAGCGGGGCTCTGAGGGCAGAAGCCTCGTCTCCCCATTGTGAAAGCTCCCCTCATGCTGCCTTGAAGCCACCTGCAGAACACGGTTTCTGAGGGGCCTCTAGGCCCTGGACGCAGGGCTCGGGGAAGAGAAGGAATTTTCTCTCAATAACCAGGGTGCTTCCGGAGCCGTGTTGGGAGCTCATCCTGTCAGGCCGTAGGACTACAGGGAACGGCCACTTGAGGGCCTGCCTCGAGAAAGGCTTTGAGTCTCCCTGCAGGAACGGAGCATACAGCAAGCTCTCTGAGGTCTTAGTCCCTGCCGTGCTTTATTTGAACGGTGCTGCCCTTTTCGGGAGTCCTAGACGCTTCAGGTGCGCAGCCTTTGCCCTGCGGAAACCCCCGGCCCCCGTGGGCATGCTGTGCCACACCCAGGCCCCTAGGCCCTTGAGAGAGGGGCTACTGTGTACGCCGAGGGAAGGACCACACCCAGCGCTTTGAAAGGGGACGGCTCCGATTCCTCGGCACGCCAACAGCATCCGGAACGCATTTCTAGCCAGTCCACCGTGCCCTGGAAGGTTTCCACATTGACCGTCTCTCGGCTGCCCTGAGGAAAGAGTCTGCCTGGAACGCCCTCTGGCACCTCGGTTGGAAAGTCACTCTCCTCGCGGAGAAAGTCAGCTTGCACTGCAGCGGCGACTAAAGCAGGGCTCTTCAGGCAACGCTTCGGTCTTTCGGAAGAGGCAGACGCTTAGAGGCCGAACGAGAGCCTGCCTTGGTTGAGGCCGTTCGCTCCACGCAGAACACCCTGCGTAAACAAGTGGATTCAGGGAAGGGCCCACTGTGTACCTTGCGTGGTTTGCGGCTTGTGGAATCCCCAGCTTACGT
The DNA here is from genome assembly GCF_964341445.2 of Mesoplodon mirus. NCBI lineage: Eukaryota > Metazoa > Chordata > Mammalia > Artiodactyla > Ziphiidae > Mesoplodon > Mesoplodon mirus. The sequence goes on from NW_028294650.1 coordinate 54,427, forward strand.
TTCCTGCCTGTCTGGCTTGAAATGCGGGCCTGAAGGCACAGGCCGTCTTTCCCAGTTTGAAAGCTCCCTCGGCCTTGAATTACACGGAGAGACGCCCTTTCTGACGGGCCTCTCGTCACGGTAGGCATGGCTCTGGGAAGAAAGTGAGCTCTCCCTGGTGAAACCGGGTGCGCCCAGGGCCTGGCTGGGAGCTCACGCTGCTCTGCTCTAGACCTAGCTGGAGACCGAACGTCAGCCCTTGCCTCGAGGAGAGTCGCTTTATTGCCCTGCTGAAGCGGAGGCATGCGGCACCTTCCAAGAGGCCTCCGTCGCAGCTGTGCTTTCTTTTCTAGGTCGTGCACCGTTCAGGACACCCAGGACCCTCGCGTTTGCACCCTGTTCCCTGCAAGACCCCTGAGTACCGGCAGGCTCCACTGGCCTGCTCAGCGGCATCCGGGCCCGGAAGCCCTTCCCAGTCAGTCACCCTGTGTATGCCGAGCGCGGGGCAACGCACAGCACACCTCCTTGGGGGAGAGCTAGACTTCCTCAGCACTGCAACGGCTCCAGGGAAACTGTTCTCTCGCGGCCTACTTGTCAAGGAACTCGGCCTCCTTGCCCCTGTCTGAGCTGCCCTTAGGAAAACAGTCTGCTTCGCAGGCCTCCTAGGAACACTTCGCCGAGGGCACCATACCTGTGGGAGGAAAGTCAGCTTGCGTTCCCGCTGCCCCTAAAGTACAGTGCTTCCTCTTACACTGCAGGCCTTCAAGTAGAGGCTAAGGCCCCGTAGAGCCTTACCTAGAGGGTTCCTTGGATGAGGGAGTTGGCTCCATGCAGAACACCCGGTGAAGAAAAGCGGATTCAGGGAAGGGGCGAGTGTGTAGCTAGTGTCCCTGTGCACTTACCAGAAATCGCAAGGAGCTGAAGCGCGGCTTCACTGAAAGCGGGGCTCTGAGGGCAGAAGCCTCGTCTCCCCATTGTGAAAGCTCCCCTCATGCTGCCTTGAAGCCACCTGCAGAACACGGTTTCTGAGGGGCCTCTAGGCCCTGGACGCAGGGCTCGGGGAAGAGAAGGAATTTTCTCTCAATAACCAGGGTGCTTCCGGAGCCGTGTTGGGAGCTCATCCTGTCAGGCCGTAGGACTACAGGGAACGGCCACTTGAGGGCCTGCCTCGAGAAAGGCTTTGAGTCTCCCTGCAGGAACGGAGCATACAGCAAGCTCTCTGAGGTCTTAGTCCCTGCCGTGCTTTATTTGAACGGTGCTGCCCTTTTCGGGAGTCCTAGACGCTTCAGGTGCGCAGCCTTTGCCCTGCGGAAACCCCCGGCCCCCGTGGGCATGCTGTGCCACACTCAGGCCCCTAGGCCCTTGAGAGAGGGGCTACTGTGTACGCCGAGGGAAGGACCACACCCAGCGCTTTGAAAGGGGACGGCTCCGATTCCTCGGCACGCCAACAGCATCCGGAACGCATTTCTAGCCAGTCCACCGTGCCCTGGAAGGTTTCCACATTGACCGTCTCTCGGCTGCCCTGAGGAAAGAGTCTGCCTGGAACGCCCTCTGGCACCTCGGTTGGAAAGTCACTCTCCTCGCGGAGAAAGTCAGCTTGCACTGCAGCGGCGACTAAAGCAGGGCTCTTCAGGCAACGCTTCGGTCTTTCGGAAGAGGCAGGCGCTTAGAGGCCGAACGAGAGCCTGCCTTGGTTGAGGCCGTTCGCTCCACGCAGAACACCCTGCGTAAACAAGTGGATTCAGGGAAGGGCCCACTGTGTACCTTGCGTGGTTTGCGGCTTGTGGAATCCCCAGCTTACGTTTCCTGCCTGTCTGGCTTGAAATGCGGGCCTGAAGGCACAGGCCGTCTTTCCCAGTTTGAAAGCTCCCTCGGCCTTGAATTACACGGAGAGACGCCCTTTCTGACGGGCCTCTCGTCACGGTAGGCATGGCTCTGGGAAGAAAGTGAGCTCTCCCTGGTGAAACCGGGTGCGCCCAGGGCCTGGCTGGGAGCTCACGCTGCTCTGCTCTAGACCTAGCTGGAGACCGAACGTCAGCCCTTGCCTCGAGGAGAGTCGCTTTATTGCCCTGCTGAAGCGGAGGCATGCGGCACCTTCCAAGAGGCCTCCGTCGCAGCTGTGCTTTCTTTTCTAGGTCGTGCACCGTTCAGGACACCCAGGACCCTCGCGTTTGCACCCTGTTCCCTGCAAGACCCCTGAATACCGGCAGGCTCCACTGGCCTGCTCAGCGGCATCCGGGCCCGGAAGCCCTTCCCAGTCACTCACCCTGTGTATGCCGAGCGCGGGGCAACGCACAGCACACCTCCTTGGGGGAGAGCTAGACTTCCTCAGCACTGCAACGGCTACAGGGAAACTGTTCTCTCGCGGCCTACTTGTCAAGGAACTCGGCCTCCTTGCCCCTGTCTGAGCTGCCCTTAGGAAAACAGTCTGCTTCGCAGGCCTCCTAGGAACACTTCGCCGAGGGCACCATACCTGTGGGAGGAAAGTCAGCTTGCGTTCCCGCTGCCCCTAAAGTACAGTGCTTCCTCTTACACTGCAGGCCTTCAGGTAGAGGCTAAGGCCCCGTAGAGCCTTACCTAGAGGGTTCCTTGGATGAGGGAGTTGGCTCCATGCAGAACACCCGGTGAAGAAAAGCGGATTCAGGGAAAGAGCGAGTGTGTAGCTAGTGTCCCTGTGCACTTACCAGAAATCGCAAGGAGCTGAAGCGCGGCTTCACTGAAAGCGGGGCTCTGAGGGCAGAAGCCTCGTCTCCCCATTGTGAAAGCTCCCCTCATGCTGCCTTGAAGCCACCTGCAGAACACGGTTTCTGAGGGGCCTCTAGGCCCTGGACGCAGGGCTCGGGGAAGAGAAGGAATTTTCTCTCAATAACCAGGGTGCTTCCGGAGCCGTGTTGGGAGCTCATCCTGTCAGGCCGTAGGACTACAGGGAACGGCCACTTGAGGGCCTGCCTCGAGAAAGGCTTTGAGTCTCCCTGCAGGAACGGAGCATACAGCAAGCTCTCTGAGGTCTTAGTCCCTGCCGTGCTTTATTTGAACGGTGCTGCCCTTTTCGGGAGTCCTAGACGCTTCAGGTGCGCAGCCTTTGCCCTGCGGAAACCCCCGGCCCCCGTGGGCATGCTGTGCCACACCCAGGCCCCTAGGCCCTTGAGAGAGGGGCTACTGTGTACGCCGAGGGAAGGACCACACCCAGCGCTTTGAAAGGGGACGGCTCCGATTCCTCGGCACGCCAACAGCATCCGGAACGCATTTCTAGCCAGTCCACCGTGCCCTGGAAGGTTTCCACATTGACCGTCTCTCGGCTGCCCTGAGGAAAGAGTCTGCCTGGAACGCCCTCTGGCACCTCGGTTGGAAAGTCACTCTCCTCGCGGAGAAAGTCAGCTTGCACTGCAGCGGCGACTAAAGCAGGGCTCTTCAGGCAACGCTTCGGTCTTTCGGAAGAGGCAGACGCTTAGAGGCCGAACGAGAGCCTGCCTTGGTTGAGGCCGTTCGCTCCACGCAGAACACCCTGCGTAAACAAGTGGATTCAGGGAAGGGCCCACTGTGTACCTTGCGTGGTTTGCGGCTTGTGGAATCCCCAGCTTACGTTTCCTGCCTGTCTGGCTTGAAATGCGGGCCTGAAGGCACAGGCCGTCTTTCCCAGTTTGAAAGCTCCCTCGGCCTTGAATTACACGGAGAGACGCCCTTTCTGACGGGCCTCTCGTCACGGTAGGCATGGCTCTGGGAAGAAAGTGAGCTCTCCCTGGTGAAACCGGGTGCGCCCAGGGCCTGGCTGGGAGCTCACGCTGCTATGCTCTAGACGTAGCTGGAGACCGAACGTCAGCCCTTGCCTCGAGGAGAGTCGCTTTATTGCCCTGCTGAAGCGGAGGCATGCGGCACCTTCCAAGAGGCCTCCGTCGCAGCTGTGCTTTCTTTTCTAGGTCGTGCACCGTTCAGGACACCCAGGACCCTCGCGTTTGCACCCTGTTCCCTGCAAGACCCCTGAGTACCGGCAGGCTCCACTGGCCTGCTCAGCGGCATCCGGGCCCGGAAGCCCTTCCCAGTCAGTCACCCTGTGTATGCCGAGCACGGGGCAACGCACAGCACACCTCCTTGGGGGAGAGCTAGACTTCCTCAGCACTGCAACGGCTCCAGGGAAACTGTTCTCTCGCGGCCTACTTGTCAAGGAACTCGGCCTCCTTGCCCCTGTCTGAGCTGCCCTTAGGAAAACAGTCTGCTTCGCAGGCCTCCTAGGAACACTTCGCCGAGGGCACCATACCTGTGGGAGGAAAGTCAGCTTGCGTTCCCGCTGCCCCTAAAGTACAGTGCTTCCTCTTACACTGCAGGCCTTCAAGTAGAGGCTAAGGCCCCGTAGAGCCTTACCTAGAGGGTTCCTTGGATGAGGGAGTTGGCTCCATGCAGAACACCCGGTGAAGAAAAGCGGATTCAGGGAAGGGGCGAGTGTGTAGCTAGTGTCCCTGTGCACTTACCAGAAATCGCAAGGAGCTGAAGCGCGGCTTCACTGAAAGCGGGGCTCTGAGGGCAGAAGCCTCGTCTCCCCATTGTGAAAGCTCCCCTCATGCTGCCTTGAAGCCACCTGCAGAACACGGTTTCTGAGGGGCCTCTAGGCCCTGGACGCAGGGCTCGGGGAAGAGAAGGAATTTTCTCTCAATAACCAGGGTGCTTCCGGAGCCGTGTTGGGAGCTCATCCTGTCAGGCCGTAGGACTACAGGGAACGGCCACTTGAGGGCCTGCCTCGAGAAAGGCTTTGAGTCTCCCTGCAGGAACGGAGCATACAGCAAGCTCTCTGAGGTCTTAGTCCCTGCCGTGCTTTATTTGAACGGTGCTGCCCTTTTCGGGAGTCCTAGACGCTTCAGGTGCGCAGCCTTTGCCCTGCGGAAACCCCCGGCCCCCGTGGGCATGCTGTGCCACACCCAGGCCCCTAGGCCCTTGAGAGAGGGGCTACTGTGTACGCCGAGGGAAGGACCACACCCAGCGCTTTGAAAGGGGACGGCTCCGATTCCTCGGCACGCCAACAGCATCCGGAACGCACTTCTAGCCAGTCCACCGTGCCCTGGAAGGTTTCCACATTGACCGTCTCTCGGCTGCCCTGAGGAAAGAGTCTGCCTGGAACGCCCTCTGGCACCTCGGTTGGAAAGTCACTCTCCTCGCGGAGAAAGTCAGCTTGCACTGCAGCGGCGACTAAAGCAGGGCTCTTCAGGCAACGCTTCGGTCTTTCGGAAGAGGCAGGCGCTTAGAGGCCGAACGAGAGCCTGCCTTGGTTGAGGCCGTTCGCTCCACGCAGAACACCCTGCGTAAACAAGTGGATTCAGGGAAGGGCCCACTGTGTACCTTGCGTGGTTTGCGGCTTGTGGAATCCCCAGCTTACGTTTCCTGCCTGTCTGGCTTGAAATGCGGGCCTGAAGGCACAGGCCGTCTTTCCCAGTTTGAAAGCTCCCTCGGCCGGGCCTTGAATTACACGGAGAGACGCCCTTTCTGACGGGCCTCTCGTCACGGTAGGCATGGCTCTGGGAAGGAAGTGAGCTCTCCCTGGTGAAACCGGGTGCGCCCAGGGCCTGGCTGGGAGCTCACGCTGCTCTGCTCTAGACCTAGCTGGAGACCGAACGTCAGCCCTTGCCTCGAGGAGAGTCGCTTTATTGCCCTGCTGAAGCGGAGGCATGCGGCACCTTCCAAGAGGCCTCCGTCGCAGCTGTGCTTTCTTTTCTAGGTCGTGCACCGTTCAGGACACCCAGGACCCTCGCGTTTGCACCCTGTTCCCTGCAAGACCCCTGAGTACCGGCAGGCTCCACTGGCCTGCTCAGCGGCATCCGGGCCCGGAAGCCCTTCCCAGTCAGTCACCCTGTGTATGCCGAGCGCGGGGCAACGCACAGCACACCTCCTTGGGGGAGAGCTAGACTTCCTCAGCACTGCAACGGCTACAGGGAAACTGTTCTCTCGCGGCCTACTTGTCAAGGAACTCGGCCTCCTTGCCCCTGTCTGAGCTGCCCTTAGGAAAACAGTCTGCTTCGCAGGCCTCCTAGGAACACTTCGCCGAGGGCACCATACCTGTGGGAGGAAAGTCAGCTTGCGTTCCCGCTGCCCCTAAAGTACAGTGCTTCCTCTTACACTGCAGGCCTTCAGGTAGAGGCTAAGGCCCCGTAGAGCCTTACCTAGAGGGTTCCTTGGATGAGGGAGTTGGCTCCATGCAGAACACCCGGTGAAGAAAAGCGGATTCAGGGAAGGGGCGAGTGTGTAGCTAGTGTCCCTGTGCACTTACCAGAAATCGCAAGGAGCTGAAGCGCGCCTTCACTGAAAGCGGGGCTCTGAGGGCAGAAGCCTCGTCTCCCCATTGTGAAAGCTCCCCTCATGCTGCCTTGAAGCCACCTGCAGAACACGGTTTCTGAGGGGCCTCTAGGCCCTGGACGCAGGGCTCGGGGAAGAGAAGGAATTTTCTCTCAATAACCAGGGTGCTTCCGGAGCCGTGTTGGGAGCTCATCCTGTCAGGCCGTAGGACTACAGGGAACGGCCACTTGAGGGCCTGCCTCGAGAAAGGCTTTGAGTCTCCCTGCAGGAACGGAGCATACAGCAAGCTCTCTGAGGTCTTAGTCCCTGCCGTGCTTTATTTGAACGGTGCTGCCCTTTTCGGGAGTCCTAGACGCTTCAGGTGCGCAGCCTTTGCCCTGCGGAAACCCCCGGCCCCCGTGGGCATGCTGTGCCACACCCAGGCCCCTAGGCCCTTGAGAGAGGGGCTACTGTGTACGCCGAGGGAAGGACCACACCCAGCGCTTTGAAAGGGGACGGCTCCGATTCCTCGGCACGCCAACAGCATCCGGAACGCATTTCTAGCCAGTCCACCGTGCCCTGGAAGGTTTCCACATTGACCGTCTCTCGGCTGCCCTGAGGAAAGAGTCTGCCTGGAACGCCCTCTGGCACCTCGGTTGGAAAGTCACTCTCCTCGCGGAGAAAGTCAGCTTGCACTGCAGCGGCGACTAAAGCAGGGCTCTTCAGGCAACGCTTCGGTCTTTCGGAAGAGGCAGGCGCTTAGAGGCCGAACGAGAGCCTGCCTTGGTTGAGGCCGTTCGCTCCACGCAGAACACCCTGCGTAAACAAGTGGATTCAGGGAAGGGCCCACTGTGTACCTTGCGTGGTTTGCGGCTTGTGGAATCCCCAGCTTACGTTTCCTGCCTGTCTGGCTTGAAATGCGGGCCTGAAGGCACAGGCCGTCTTTCCCAGTTTGAAAGCTCCCTCGGCCTTGAATTACACGGAGAGACGCCCTTTCTGACGGGCCTCTCGTCACGGTAGGCATGGCTCTGGGAAGAAAGTGAGCTCTCCCTGGTGAAACCGGGTGCGCCCAGGGCCTGGCTGGGAGCTCACGCTGCTCTGCTCTAGACCTAGCTGGAGACCGAACGTCAGCCCTTGCCTCGAGGAGAGTCGCTTTATTGCCCTGCTGAAGCGGAGGCATGCGGCACCTTCCAAGAGGCCTCCGTCGCAGTTGTGCTTTCTTTTCTAGGTCGTGCACCGTTCAGGACACCCAGGACCCTCGCGTTTGCACCCTGTTCCCTGCAAGACCCCTGAGTACCGGCAGGCTCCACTGGCCTGCTCAGCGGCATCCGGGCCCGGAAGCCCTTCCCAGTCAGTCACCCTGTGTATGCCGAGCGCGGGGCAACGCACAGCACACCTCCTTGGGGCAGAGCTAGACTTCCTCAGCACTGCAACGGCTACAGGGAAACTCTTCTCTCGCGGCCTACTTGTCAAGGAACTCGGCCTCCTTGCCCCTGTCTGAGCTGCCCTTAGGAAAACAGTCTGCTTCGCAGGCCTCCTAGGAACACTTCGCCGAGGGCACCATACCTGTGGGAGGAAAGTCAGCTTGCGTTCCCGCTGCCCCTAAAGTACAGTGCTTCCTCTTACACTGCAGGCCTTCAGGTAGAGGCTAAGGCCCCGTAGAGCCTTACCTAGAGGGTTCCTTGGATGAGGGAGTTGGCTCCATGCAGAACACCCGGTGAAGAAAAGCGGATTCAGGGAAGGGGCGAGTGTGTAGCTAGTGTCCCTGTGCACTTACCAGAAATCGCAAGGAGCTGAAGCGCGGCTTCACTGAAAGCGGGGCTCTGAGGGCAGAAGCCTCGTCTCCCCATTGTGAAAGCTCCCCTCATGCTGCCTTGAAGCCACCTGCAGAACACGGTTTCTGAGGGGCCTCTAGGCCCTGGACGCAGGGCTCGGGGAAGAGAAGGAATTTTCTCTCAATAACCAGGGTGCTTCCGGAGCCGTGTTGGGAGCTCATCCTGTCAGGCCGTAGGACTACAGGGAACGGCCACTTGAGGGCCTGCCTCGAGAAAGGCTTTGAGTCTCCCTGCAGGAACGGAGCATACAGCAAGCTCTCTGAGGTCTTAGTCCCTGCCGTGCTTTATTTGAACGGTGCTGCCCTTTTCGGGAGTCCTAGACGCTTCAGGTGCGCAGCCTTTGCCCTGCGGAAACCCCCGGCCCCCGTGGGCATGCTGTGCCACACCCAGGCCCCTAGGCCCTTGAGAGAGGGGCTACTGTGTACGCCGAGGGAAGGACCACACCCAGCGCTTTGAAAGGGGACGGCTCCGATTCCTCGGCACGCCAACAGCATCCGGAACGCACTTCTAGCCAGTCCACCGTGCCCTGGAAGGTTTCCACATTGACCGTCTCTCGGCTGCCCTGAGGAAAGAGTCTGCCTGGAACGCCCTCTGGCACCTCGGTTGGAAAGTCACTCTCCTCGCGGAGAAAGTCAGCTTGCACTGCAGCGGCGACTAAAGCAGGGCTCTTCAGGCAACGCTTCGGTCTTTCGGAAGAGGCAGGCGCTTAGAGGCCGAACGAGAGCCTGCCTTGGTTGAGGCCGTTCGCTCCACGCAGAACACCCTGCGTAAACAAGTGGATTCAGGGAAGGGCCCACTGTGTACCTTGCGTGGTTTGCGGCTTGTGGAATCCCCAGCTTACGTTTCCTGCCTGTCTGGCTTGAAATGCGGGCCTGAAGGCACAGGCCGTCTTTCCCAGTTTGAAAGCTCCCTCGGCCGGGCCTTGAATTACACGGAGAGACGCCCTTTCTGACGGGCCTCTCGTCACGGTAGGCATGGCTCTGGGAAGGAAGTGAGCTCTCCCTGGTGAAACCGGGTGCGCCCAGGGCCTGGCTGGGAGCTCACGCTGCTCTGCTCTAGACCTAGCTGGAGACCGAACGTCAGCCCTTGCCTCGAGGAGAGTCGCTTTATTGCCCTGCTGAAGCGGAGGCATGCGGCACCTTCCAAGAGGCCTCCGTCGCAGCTGTGCTTTCTTTTCTAGGTCGTGCACCGTTCAGGACACCCAGGACCCTCGCGTTTGCACCCTGTTCCCTGCAAGACCCCTGAGTACCGGCAGGCTCCACTGGCCTGCTCAGCGGCATCCGGGCCCGGAAGCCCTTCCCAGTCAGTCACCCTGTGTATGCCGAGCGCGGGGCAACGCACAGCACACCTCCTTGGGGGAGAGCTAGACTTCCTCAGCACTGCAACGGCTACAGGGAAACTGTTCTCTCGCGGCCGACTTGTCAAGGAACTCGGCCTCCTTGCCCCTGTCTGAGCTGCCCTTAGGAAAACAGTCTGCTTCGCAGGCCTCCTAGGAACACTTCGCCGAGGGCACCATACCTGTGGGAGGAAAGTCAGCTTGCGTTCCCGCTGCCCCTAAAGTACAGTGCTTCCTCTTACACTGCAGGCCTTCAGGTAGAGGCTAAGGCCCCGTAGAGCCTTACCTAGAGGGTTCCTTGGATGAGGGAGTTGGCTCCATGCAGAACACCCGGTGAAGAAAAGCGGATTCAGGGAAGGGGCGAGTGTGTAGCTAGTGTCCCTGTGCACTTACCAGAAATCGCAAGGAGCTGAAGCGCGGCTTCACTGAAAGCGGGGCTCTGAGGGCAGAAGCCTCGTCTCCCCATTGTGAAAGCTCCCCTCATGCTGCCTTGAAGCCACCTGCAGAACACGGTTTCTGAGGGGCCTCTAGGCCCTGGACGCAGGGCTCGGGGAAGAGAAGGAATTTTCTCTCAATAACCAGGGTGCTTCCGGAGCCGTGTTGGGAGCTCATCCTGTCAGGCCGTAGGACTACAGGGAACGGCCACTTGAGGGCCTGCCTCGAGAAAGGCTTTGAGTCTCCCTGCAGGAACGGAGCATACAGCAAGCTCTCTGAGGTCTTAGTCCCTGCCGTGCTTTATTTGAACGGTGCTGCCCTTTTCGGGAGTCCTAGACGCTTCAGGTGCGCAGCCTTTGCCCTGCGGAAACCCCCGGCCCCCGTGGGCATGCTGTGCCACACCCAGGCCCCTAGGCCCTTGAGAGAGGGGCTACTGTGTACGCCGAGGGAAGGACCACACCCAGCGCTTTGAAAGGGGACGGCTCCGATTCCTCGGCACGCCAACAGCATCCGGAACGCACTTCTAGCCAGTCCACCGTGCCCTGGAAGGTTTCCACATTGACCGTCTCTCGGCTGCCCTGAGGAAAGAGTCTGCCTGGAACGCCCTCTGGCACCTCGGTTGGAAAGTCACTCTCCTCGCGGAGAAAGTCAGCTTGCACTGCAGCGGCGACTAAAGCAGGGCTCTTCAGGCAACGCTTCGGTCTTTCGGAAGAGGCAGGCGCTTAGAGGCCGAACGAGAGCCTGCCTTGGTTGAGGCCGTTCGCTCCACGCAGAACACCCTGCGTAAACAAGTGGATTCAGGGAAGGGCCCACTGTGTACCTTGCGTGGTTTGCGGCTTGTGGAATCCCCAGCTTACGTTTCCTGCCTGTCTGGCTTGAAATGCGGGCCTGAAGGCACAGGCCGTCTTTCCCAGTTTGAAAGCTCCCTCGGCCGGGCCTTGAATTACACGGAGAGACGCCCTTTCTGACGGGCCTCTCGTCACGGTAGGCATGGCTCTGGGAAGGAAGTGAGCTCTCCCTGGTGAAACCGGGTGCGCCCAGGGCCTGGCTGGGAGCTCACGCTGCTCTGCTCTAGACCTAGCTGGAGACCGAACGTCAGCCCTTGCCTCGAGGAGAGTCGCTTTATTGCCCTGCTGAAGCGGAGGCATGCGGCACCTTCCAAGAGGCCTCCGTCGCAGCTGTGCTTTCTTTTCTAGGTCGTGCACCGTTCAGGACACCCAGGACCCTCGCGTTTGCACCCTGTTCCCTGCAAGACCCCTGAGTACCGGCAGGCTCCACTGGCCTGCTCAGCGGCATCCGGGCCCGGAAGCCCTTCCCAGTCAGTCACCCTGTGTATGCCGAGCGCGGGGCAACGCACAGCACACCTCCTTGGGGGAGAGCTAGACTTCCTCAGCACTGCAACGGCTACAGGGAAACTGTTCTCTCGCGGCCGACTTGTCAAGGAACTCGGCCTCCTTGCCCCTGTCTGAGCTGCCCTTAGGAAAACAGTCTGCTTCGCAGGCCTCCTAGGAACACTTCGCCGAGGGCACCATACCTGTGGGAGGAAAGTCAGCTTGCGTTCCCGCTGCCCCTAAAGTACAGTGCTTCCTCTTACACTGCAGGCCTTCAGGTAGAGGCTAAGGCCCCGTAGAGCCTTACCTAGAGGGTTCCTTGGATGAGGGAGTTGGCTCCATGCAGAACACCCGGTGAAGAAAAGCGGATTCAGGGAAGGGGCGAGTGTGTAGCTAGTGTCCCTGTGCACTTACCAGAAATCGCAAGGAGCTGAAGCGCGGCTTCACTGAAAGCGGGGCTCTGAGGGCAGAAGCCTCGTCTCCCCATTGTGAAAGCTCCCCTCATGCTGCCTTGAAGCCACCTGCAGAACACGGTTTCTGAGGGGCCTCTAGGCCCTGGACGCAGGGCTCGGGGAAGAGAAGGAATTTTCTCTCAATAACCAGGGTGCTTCCGGAGCCGTGTTGGGAGCTCATCCTGTCAGGCCGTAGGACTACAGGGAACGGCCACTTGAGGGCCTGCCTCGAGAAAGGCTTTGAGTCTCCCTGCAGGAACGGAGCATACAGCAAGCTCTCTGAGGTCTTAGTCCCTGCCGTGCTTTATTTGAACGGTGCTGCCCTTTTCGGGAGTCCTAGACGCTTCAGGTGCGCAGCCTTTGCCCTGCGGAAACCCCCGGCCCCCGTGGGCATGCTGTGCCACACCCAGGCCCCTAGGCCCTTGAGAGAGGGGCTACTGTGTACGCCGAGGGAAGGACCACACCCAGCGCTTTGAAAGGGGACGGCTCCGATTCCTCGGCACGCCAACAGCATCCGGAACGCATTTCTAGCCAGTCCACCGTGCCCTGGAAGGTTTCCACATTGACCGTCTCTCGGCTGCCCTGAGGAAAGAGTCTGCCTGGAACGCCCTCTGGCACCTCGGTTGGAAAGTCACTCTCCTCGCGGAGAAAGTCAGCTTGCACTGCAGCGGCGACTAAAGCAGGGCTCTTCAGGCAACGCTTCGGTCTTTCGGAAGAGGCAGGCGCTTAGAGGCCGAACGAGAGCCTGCCTTGGTTGAGGCCGTTCGCTCCACGCAGAACACCCTGCGTAAACAAGTGGATTCAGGGAAGGGCCCACTGTGTACCTTGCGTGGTTTGCGGCTTGTGGAATCCCCAGCTTACGTTTCCTGCCTGTCTGGCTTGAAATGCGGGCCTGAAGGCACAGGCCGTCTTTCCCAGTTTGAAAGCTCCCTCGGCCTTGAATTACACGGAGAGACGCCCTTTCTGACGGGCCTCTCGTCACGGTAGGCATGGCTCTGGGAAGAAAGTGAGCTCTCCCTGGTGAAACCGGGTGCGCCCAGGGCCTGGCTGGGAGCTCACGCTGCTCTGCTCTAGACCTAGCTGGAGACCGAACGTCAGCCCTTGCCTCGAGGAGAGTCGCTTTATTGCCCTGCTGAAGCGGAGGCATGCGGCACCTTCCAAGAGGCCTCCGTCGCAGTTGTGCTTTCTTTTCTAGGTCGTGCACCGTTCAGGACACCCAGGACCCTCGCGTTTGCACCCTGTTCCCTGCAAGACCCCTGAGTACCGGCAGGCTCCACTGGCCTGCTCAGCGGCATCCGGGCCCGGAAGCCCTTCCCAGTCAGTCACCCTGTGTATGCCGAGCGCGGGGCAACGCACAGCACACCTCCTTGGGGCAGAGCTAGACTTCCTCAGCACTGCAACGGCTACAGGGAAACTCTTCTCTCGCGGCCTACTTGTCAAGGAACTCGGCCTCCTTGCCCCTGTCTGAGCTGCCCTTAGGAAAACAGTCTGCTTCGCAGGCCTCCTAGGAACACTTCGCCGAGGGCACCATAGCTGTGGGAGGAAAGTCAGCTTGCGTTCCCGCTGCCCCTAAAGTACAGTGCTTCCTCTTACACTGCAGGCCTTCAGGTAGAGGCTAAGGCCCCGTAGAGCCTTACCTAGAGGGTTCCTTGGATGAGGGAGTTGGCTCCATGCAGAACACCCGGTGAAGAAAAGCGGATTCAGGGAAGGGGCGAGTGTGTAGCTAGTGTCCCTGTGCACTTACCAGAAATCGCAAGGAGCTGAAGCGCGCCTTCACTGAAAGCGGGGCTCTGAGGGCAGAAGCCTCGTCTCCCCATTGTGAAAGCTCCCCTCATGCTGCCTTGAAGCCACCTGCAGAACACCGTTTCTGAGGGGCCTCTAGGCCCTGGACGCAGGGCTCGGGGAAGAGAAGGAATTTTCTCTCAATAACCAGGGTGCTTCCGGAGCCGTGTTGGGAGCTCATCCTGTCAGGCCGTAGGACTACAGGGAACGGCCACTTGAGGGCCTGCCTCGAGAAAGGCTTTGAGTCTCCCTGCAGGAACGGAGCATACAGCAAGCTCTCTGAGGTCTTAGTCCCTGCCGTGCTTTATTTGAACGGTGCTGCCCTTTTCGGGAGTCCTAGACGCTTCAGGTGCGCAGCCTTTGCCCTGCGGAAACCCCCGGCCCCCGTGGGCATGCTGTGCCACACCCAGGCCCCTAGGCCCTTGAGAGAGGGGCTACTGTGTACGCCGAGGGAAGGACCACACCCAGCGCTTTGAAAGGGGACGGCTCCGATTCCTCGGCACGCCAACAGCATCCGGAACGCACTTCTAGCCAGTCCACCGTGCCCTGGAAGGTTTCCACATTGACCGTCTCTCGGCTGCCCTGAGGAAAGAGTCTGCCTGGAACGCCCTCTGGCACCTCGGTTGGAAAGTCACTCTCCTCGCGGAGAAAGTCAGCTTGCACTGCAGCGGCGACTAAAGCAGGGCTCTTCAGGCAACGCTTCGGTCTTTCGGAAGAGGCAGGCGCTTAGAGGCCGAACGAGAGCCTGCCTTGGTTGAGGCCGTTCGCTCCACGCAGAACACCCTGCGTAAACAAGTGGATTCAGGGAAGGGCCCACTGTGTACCTTGCGTGGTTTGCGGCTTGTGGAATCCCCAGCTTACGTTTCCTGCCTGTCTGGCTTGAAATGCGGGCCTGAAGGCACAGGCCGTCTTTCCCAGTTTGAAAGCTCCCTCGGCCGGGCCTTGAATTACACGGAGAGACGCCCTTTCTGACGGGCCTCTCGTCACGGTAGGCATGGCTCTGGGAAGGAAGTGAGCTCTCCCTGGTGAAACCGGGTGCGCCCAGGGCCTGGCTGGGAGCTCACGCTGCTCTGCTCTAGACCTAGCTGGAGACCGAACGTCAGCCCTTGCCTCGAGGAGAGTCGCTTTATTGCCCTGCTGAAGCGGAGGCATGCGGCACCTTCCAAGAGGCCTCCGTCGCAGCTGTGCTTTCTTTTCTAGGTCGTGCACCGTTCAGGACACCCAGGACCCTCGCGTTTGCACCCTGTTCCCTGCAAGACCCCTGAGTACCGGCAGGCTCCACTGGCCTGCTCAGCGGCATCCGGGCCCGGAAGCCCTTCCCAGTCAGTCACCCTGTGTATGCCGAGCGCGGGGCAACGCACAGCACACCTCCTTGGGGGAGAGCTAGACTTCCTCAGCACTGCAACGGCTACAGGGAAACTGTTCTCTCGCGGCCGACTTGTCAAGGAACTCGGCCTCCTTGCCCCTGTCTGAGCTGCCCTTAGGAAAACAGTCTGCTTCGCAGGCCTCCTAGGAACACTTCGCCGAGGGCACCATACCTGTGGGAGGAAAGTCAGCTTGCGTTCCCGCTGCCCCTAAAGTACAGTGCTTCCTCTTACACTGCAGGCCTTCAGGTAGAGGCTAAGGCCCCGTAGAGCCTTACCTAGAGGGTTCCTTGGATGAGGGAGTTGGCTCCATGCAGAACACCCGGTGAAGAAAAGCGGATTCAGGGAAGGGGCGAGTGTGTAGCTAGTGTCCCTGTGCACTTACCAGAAATCGCAAGGAGCTGAAGCGCGGCTTCACTGAAAGCGGGGCTCTGAGGGCAGAAGCCTCGTCTCCCCATTGTGAAAGCTCCCCTCATGCTGCCTTGAAGCCACCTGCAGAACACGGTTTCTGAGGGGCCTCTAGGCCCTGGACGCAGGGCTCGGGGAAGAGAAGGAATTTTCTCTCAATAACCAGGGTGCTTCCGGAGCCGTGTTGGGAGCTCATCCTGTCAGGCCGTAGGACTACAGGGAACGGCCACTTGAGGGCCTGCCTCGAGAAAGGCTTTGAGTCTCCCTGCAGGAACGGAGCATACAGCAAGCTCTCTGAGGTCTTAGTCCCTGCCGTGCTTTATTTGAACGGTGCTGCCCTTTTCGGGAGTCCTAGACGCTTCAGGTGCGCAGCCTTTGCCCTGCGGAAACCCCCGGCCCCCGTGGGCATGCTGTGCCACACCCAGGCCCCTAGGCCCTTGAGAGAGGGGCTACTGTGTACGCCGAGGGAAGGACCACACCCAGCGCTTTGAAAGGGGACGGCTCCGATTCCTCGGCACGCCAACAGCATCCGGAACGCATTTCTAGCCAGTCCACCGTGCCCTGGAAGGTTTCCACATTGACCGTCTCTCGGCTGCCCTGAGGAAAGAGTCTGCCTGGAACGCCCTCTGGCACCTCGGTTGGAAAGTCACTCTCCTCGCGGAGAAAGTCAGCTTGCACTGCAGCGGCGACTAAAGCAGGGCTCTTCAGGCAACGCTTCGGTCTTTCGGAAGAGGCAGGCGCTTAGAGGCCGAACGAGAGCCTGCCTTGGTTGAGGCCGTTCGCTCCACGCAGAACACCCTGCGTAAACAAGTGGATTCAGGGAAGGGCCCACTGTGTACCTTGCGTGGTTTGCGGCTTGTGGAATCCCCAGCTTACGTTTCCTGCCTGTCTGGCTTGAAATGCGGGCCTGAAGGCACAGGCCGTCTTTCCCAGTTTGAAAGCTCCCTCGGCCTTGAATTACACGGAGAGACGCCCTTTCTGACGGGCCTCTCGTCACGGTAGGCATGGCTCTGGGAAGAAAGTGAGCTCTCCCTGGTGAAACCGGGTGCGCCCAGGGCCTGGCTGGGAGCTCACGCTGCTCTGCTCTAGACCTAGCTGGAGACCGAACGTCAGCCCTTGCCTCGAGGAGAGTCGCTTTATTGCCCTGCTGAAGCGGAGGCATGCGGCACCTTCCAAGAGGCCTCCGTCGCAGTTGTGCTTTCTTTTCTAGGTCGTGCACCGTTCAGGACACCCAGGACCCTCGCGTTTGCACCCTGTTCCCTGCAAGACCCCTGAGTACCGGCAGGCTCCACTGGCCTGCTCAGCGGCATCCGGGCCCGGAAGCCCTTCCCAGTCAGTCACCCTGTGTATGCCGAGCGCGGGGCAACGCACAGCACACCTCCTTGGGGGAGAGCTAGACTTCCTCAGCACTGCAACGGCTCCAGGGAAACTGTTCTCTCGCGGCCTACTTGTCAAGGAACTCGGCCTCCTTGCCCCTGTCTGAGCTGCCCTTAGGAAAACAGTCTGCTTCGCAGGCCTCCTAGGAACCCTTCGCCGAGGGCACCATAGCTGTGGGAGGAAAGTCAGCTTGCGTTCCCGCTGCCCCTAAAGTACAGTGCTTCCTCTTACACTGCAGGCCTTCAGGTAGAGGCTAAGGCCCCGTAGAGCCTTACCTAGAGGGTTCCTTGGATGAGGGAGTTGGCTCCATGCAGAACACCCGGTGAAGAAAAGCGGATTCAGGGAAGGGGCGAGTGTGTAGCTAGTGTCCCTGTGCACTTACCAGAAATCGCAAGGAGCTGAAGTGCGCCTTCACTGAAAGCGGGGCTCTGAGGGCAGAAGCCTCGTCTCCCCATTGTGAAAGCTCCCCTCATGCTGCCTTGAAGCCACCTGCAGAACACGGTTTCTGAGGGGCCTCTAGGCCCTGGACGCAGGGCTCGGGGAAGAGAAGGAATTTTCTCTCAATAACCAGGGTGCTTCCGGAGCCGTGTTGGGAGCTCATCCTGTCAGGCCGTAGGACTACAGGGAACGGCCACTTGAGGGCCTGCCTCGAGAAAGGCTTTGAGTCTCCCTGCAGGAACGGAGCATACAGCAAGCTCTCTGAGGTCTTAGTCCCTGCCGTGCTTTATTTGAACGGTGCTGCCCTTTTCGGGAGTCCTAGACGCTTCAGGTGCGCAGCCTTTGCCCTGCGGAAACCCCCGGCCCCCGTGGGCATGCTGTGCCACACCCAGGCCCCTAGGCCCTTGAGAGAGGGGCTACTGTGTACGCCGAGGGAAGGACCACACCCAGCGCTTTGAAAGGGGACGGCTCCGATTCCTCGGCACGCCAACAGCATCCGGAACGCATTTCTAGCCAGTCCACCGTGCCCTGGAAGGTTTCCACATTGACCGTCTCTCGGCTGCCCTGAGGAAAGAGTCTGCCTGGAACGCCCTCTGGCACCTCGGTTGGAAAGTCACTCTCCTCGCGGAGAAAGTCAGCTTGCACTGCAGCGGCGACTAAAGCAGGGCTCTTCAGGCAACGCTTCGGTCTTTCGGAAGAGGCAGGCGCTTAGAGGCCGAACGAGAGCCTGCCTTGGTTGAGGCCGTTCGCTCCACGCAGAACACCCTGCGTAAACAAGTGGATTCAGGGAAGGGCCCACTGTGTACCTTGCGTGGTTTGCGGCTTGTGGAATCCCCAGCTTACGTTTCCTGCCTGTCTGGCTTGAAATGCGGGCCTGAAGGCACAGGCCGTCTTTCCCAGTTTGAAAGCTCCCTCGGCCTTGAATTACACGGAGAGACGCCCTTTCTGACGGGCCTCTCGTCACGGTAGGCATGGCTCTGGGAAGAAAGTGAGCTCTCCCTGGTGAAACCGGGTGCGCCCAGGGCCTGGCTGGGAGCTCACGCTGCTCTGCTCTAGACCTAGCTGGAGACCGAACGTCAGCCCTTGCCTCGAGGAGAGTCGCTTTATTGCCCTGCTGAAGCGGAGGCATGCGGCACCTTCCAAGAGGCCTCCGTCGCAGTTGTGCTTTCTTTTCTAGGTCGTGCACCGTTCAGGACACCCAGGACCCTCGCGTTTGCACCCTGTTCCCTGCAAGACCCCTGAGTACCGGCAGGCTCCACTGGCCTGCTCAGCGGCATCCGGGCCCGGAAGCCCTTCCCAGTCAGTCACCCTGTGTATGCCGAGCGCGGGGCAACGCACAGCACACCTCCTTGGGGCAGAGCTAGACTTCCTCAGCACTGCAACGGCTCCAGGGAAACTCTTCTCTCGCGGCCTACTTGTCAAGGAACTCGGCCTCCTTGCCCCTGTCTGAGCTGCCCTTAGGAAAACAGTCTGCTTCGCAGGCCTCCTAGGAACACTTCGCCGAGGGCACCATAGCTGTGGGAGGAAAGTCAGCTTGCGTTCCCGCTGCCCCTAAAGTACAGTGCTTCCTCTTACACTGCAGGCCTTCAGGTAGAGGCTAAGGCCCCGTAGAGCCTTACCTAGAGGGTTCCTTGGATGAGGGAGTTGGCTCCATGCAGAACACCCGGTGAAGAAAAGCGGATTCAGGGAAGGGGCGAGTGTGTAGCTAGTGTCCCTGTGCACTTACCAGAAATCGCAAGGAGCTGAAGCGCGCCTTCACTGAAAGCGGGGCTCTGAGGGCAGAAGCCTCGTCTCCCCATTGTGAAAGCTCCCCTCATGCTGCCTTGAAGCCACCTGCAGAACACGGTTTCTGAGGGGCCTCTAGGCCCTGGACGCAGGGCTCGGGGAAGAGAAGGAATTTTCTCTCAATAACCAGGGTGCTTCCGGAGCCGTGTTGGGAGCTCATCCTGTCAGGCCGTAGGACTACAGGGAACGGCCACTTGAGGGCCTGCCTCGAGAAAGGCTTTGAGTCTCCCTGCAGGAACGGAGCATACAGCAAGCTCTCTGAGGTCTTAGTCCCTGCCGTGCTTTATTTGAACGGTGCTGCCCTTTTCGGGAGTCCTAGACGCTTCAGGTGCGCAGCCTTTGCCCTGCGGAAACCCCCGGCCCCCGTGGGCATGCTGTGCCACACCCAGGCCCCTAGGCCCTTGAGAGAGGGGCTACTGTGTACGCCGAGGGAAGGACCACACCCAGCGCTTTGAAAGGGGACGGCTCCGATTCCTCGGCACGCCAACAGCATCCGGAACGCATTTCTAGCCAGTCCACCGTGCCCTGGAAGGTTTCCACATTGACCGTCTCTCGGCTGCCCTGAGGAAAGAGTCTGCCTGGAACGCCCTCTGGCACCTCGGTTGGAAAGTCACTCTCCTCGCGGAGAAAGTCAGCTTGCACTGCAGCGGCGACTAAAGCAGGGCTCTTCAGGCAACGCTTCGGTCTTTCGGAAGAGGCAGGCGCTTAGAGGCCGAACGAGAGCCTGCCTTGGTTGAGGCCGTTCGCTCCACGCAGAACACCCTGCGTAAACAAGTGGATTCAGGGAAGGGCCCACTGTGTACCTTGCGTGGTTTGCGGCTTGTGGAATCCCCAGCTTACGTTTCCTGCCTGTCTGGCTTGAAATGCGGGCCTGAAGGCACAGGCCGTCTTTCCCAGTTTGAAAGCTCCCTCGGCCTTGAATTACACGGAGAGACGCCCTTTCTGACGGGCCTCTCGTCACGGTAGGCATGGCTCTGGGAAGAAAGTGAGCTCTCCCTGGTGAAACCGGGTGCGCCCAGGGCCTGGCTGGGAGCTCACGCTGCTCTGCTCTAGACCTAGCTGGAGACCGAACGTCAGCCCTTGCCTCGAGGAGAGTCGCTTTATTGCCCTGCTGAAGCGGAGGCATGCGGCACCTTCCAAGAGGCCTCCGTCGCAGTTGTGCTTTCTTTTCTAGGTCGTGCACCGTTCAGGACACCCAGGACCCTCGCGTTTGCACCCTGTTCCCTGCAAGACCCCTGAGTACCGGCAGGCTCCACTGGCCTGCTCAGCGGCATCCGGGCCCGGAAGCCCTTCCCAGTCAGTCACCCTGTGTATGCCGAGCGCGGGGCAACGCACAGCACACCTCCTTGGGGCAGAGCTAGACTTCCTCAGCACTGCAACGGCTACAGGGAAACTCTTCTCTCGCGGCCTACTTGTCAAGGAACTCGGCCTCCTTGCCCCTGTCTGAGCTGCCCTTAGGAAAACAGTCTGCTTCGCAGGCCTCCTAGGAACACTTCGCCGAGGGCACCATAGCTGTGGGAGGAAAGTCAGCTTGCGTTCCCGCTGCCCCTAAAGTACAGTGCTTCCTCTTACACTGCAGGCCTTCAGGTAGAGGCTAAGGCCCCGTAGAGCCTTACCTAGAGGGTTCCTTGGATGAGGGAGTTGGCTCCATGCAGAACACCCGGTGAAGAAAAGCGGATTCAGGGAAGGGGCGAGTGTGTAGCTAGTGTCCCTGTGCACTTACCAGAAATCGCAAGGAGCTGAAGCGCGCCTTCACTGAAAGCGGGGCTCTGAGGGCAGAAGCCTCGTCTCCCCATTGTGAAAGCTCCCCTCATGCTGCCTTGAAGCCACCTGCAGAACACGGTTTCTGAGGGGCCTCTAGGCCCTGGACGCAGGGCTCGGGGAAGAGAAGGAATTTTCTCTCAATAACCAGGGTGCTTCCGGAGCCGTGTTGGGAGCTCATCCTGTCAGGCCGTAGGACTACAGGGAACGGCCACTTGAGGGCCTGCCTCGAGAAAGGCTTTGAGTCTCCCTGCAGGAACGGAGCATACAGCAAGCTCTCTGAGGTCTTAGTCCCTGCCGTGCTTTATTTGAACGGTGCTGCCCTTTTCGGGAGTCCTAGACGCTTCAGGTGCGCAGCCTTTGCCCTGCGGAAACCCCCGGCCCCCGTGGGCATGCTGTGCCACACCCAGGCCCCTAGGCCCTTGAGAGAGGGGCTACTGTGTACGCCGAGGGAAGGACCACACCCAGCGCTTTGAAAGGGGACGGCTCCGATTCCTCGGCACGCCAACAGCATCCGGAACGCATTTCTAGCCAGTCCACCGTGCCCTGGAAGGTTTCCACATTGACCGTCTCTCGGCTGCCCTGAGGAAAGAGTCTGCCTGGAACGCCCTCTGGCACCTCGGTTGGAAAGTCACTCTCCTCGCGGAGAAAGTCAGCTTGCACTGCAGCGGCGACTAAAGCAGGGCTCTTCAGGCAACGCTTCGGTCTTTCGGAAGAGGCAGGCGCTTAGAGGCCGAACGAGAGCCTGCCTTGGTTGAGGCCGTTCGCTCCACGCAGAACACCCTGCGTAAACAAGTGGATTCAGGGAAGGGCCCACTGTGTACCTTGCGTGGTTTGCGGCTTGTGGAATCCCCAGCTTACGTTTCCTGCCTGTCTGGCTTGAAATGCGGGCCTGAAGGCACAGGCCGTCTTTCCCAGTTTGAAAGCTCCCTCGGCCGGGCCTTGAATTACACGGAGAGACGCCCTTTCTGACGGGCCTCTCGTCACGGTAGGCATGGCTCTGGGAAGGAAGTGAGCTCTCCCTGGTGAAACCGGGTGCGCCCAGGGCCTGGCTGGGAGCTCACGCTGCTCTGCTCTAGACCTAGCTGGAGACCGAACGTCAGCCCTTGCCTCGAGGAGAGTCGCTTTATTGCCCTGCTGAAGCGGAGGCATGCGGCACCTTCCAAGAGGCCTCCGTCGCAGCTGTGCTTTCTTTTCTAGGTCGTGCACCGTTCAGGACACCCAGGACCCTCGCGTTTGCACCCTGTTCCCTGCAAGACCCCTGAGTACCGGCAGGCTCCACTGGCCTGCTCAGCGGCATCCGGGCCCGGAAGCCCTTCCCAGTCAGTCACCCTGTGTATGCCGAGCGCGGGGCAACGCACAGCACACCTCCTTGGGGGAGAGCTAGACTTCCTCAGCACTGCAACGGCTACAGGGAAACTGTTCTCTCGCGGCCGACTTGTCAAGGAACTCGGCCTCCTTGCCCCTGTCTGAGCTGCCCTTAGGAAAACAGTCTGCTTCGCAGGCCTCCTAGGAACACTTCGCCGAGGGCACCATACCTGTGGGAGGAAAGTCAGCTTGCGTTCCCGCTGCCCCTAAAGTACAGTGCTTCCTCTTACACTGCAGGCCTTCAGGTAGAGGCTAAGGCCCCGTAGAGCCTTACCTAGAGGGTTCCTTGGATGAGGGAGTTGGCTCCATGCAGAACACCCGGTGAAGAAAAGCGGATTCAGGGAAGGGGCGAGTGTGTAGCTAGTGTCCCTGTGCACTTACCAGAAATCGCAAGGAGCTGAAGCGCGGCTTCACTGAAAGCGGGGCTCTGAGGGCAGAAGCCTCGTCTCCCCATTGTGAAAGCTCCCCTCATGCTGCCTTGAAGCCACCTGCAGAACACGGTTTCTGAGGGGCCTCTAGGCCCTGGACGCAGGGCTCGGGGAAGAGAAGGAATTTTCTCTCAATAACCAGGGTGCTTCCGGAGCCGTGTTGGGAGCTCATCCTGTCAGGCCGTAGGACTACAGGGAACGGCCACTTGAGGGCCTGCCTCGAGAAAGGCTTTGAGTCTCCCTGCAGGAACGGAGCATACAGCAAGCTCTCTGAGGTCTTAGTCCCTGCCGTGCTTTATTTGAACGGTGCTGCCCTTTTCGGGAGTCCTAGACGCTTCAGGTGCGCAGCCTTTGCCCTGCGGAAACCCCCGGCCCCCGTGGGCATGCTGTGCCACACCCAGGCCCCTAGGCCCTTGAGAGAGGGGCTACTGTGTACGCCGAGGGAAGGACCACACCCAGCGCTTTGAAAGGGGACGGCTCCGATTCCTCGGCACGCCAACAGCATCCGGAACGCATTTCTAGCCAGTCCACCGTGCCCTGGAAGGTTTCCACATTGACCGTCTCTCGGCTGCCCTGAGGAAAGAGTCTGCCTGGAACGCCCTCTGGCACCTCGGTTGGAAAGTCACTCTCCTCGCGGAGAAAGTCAGCTTGCACTGCAGCGGCGACTAAAGCAGGGCTCTTCAGGCAACGCTTCGGTCTTTCGGAAGAGGCAGGCGCTTAGAGGCCGAACGAGAGCCTGCCTTGGTTGAGGCCGTTCGCTCCACGCAGAACACCCTGCGTAAACAAGTGGATTCAGGGAAGGGCCCACTGTGTACCTTGCGTGGTTTGCGGCTTGTGGAATCCCCAGCTTACGTTTCCTGCCTGTCTGGCTTGAAATGCGGGCCTGAAGGCACAGGCCGTCTTTCCCAGTTTGAAAGCTCCCTCGGCCTTGAATTACACGGAGAGACGCCCTTTCTGACGGGCCTCTCGTCACGGTAGGCATGGCTCTGGGAAGAAAGTGAGCTCTCCCTGGTGAAACCGGGTGCGCCCAGGGCCTGGCTGGGAGCTCACGCTGCTCTGCTCTAGACCTAGCTGGAGACCGAACGTCAGCCCTTGCCTCGAGGAGAGTCGCTTTATTGCCCTGCTGAAGCGGAGGCATGCGGCACCTTCCAAGAGGCCTCCGTCGCAGTTGTGCTTTCTTTTCTAGGTCGTGCACCGTTCAGGACACCCAGGACCCTCGCGTTTGCACCCTGTTCCCTGCAAGACCCCTGAGTACCGGCAGGCTCCACTGGCCTGCTCAGCGGCATCCGGGCCCGGAAGCCCTTCCCAGTCAGTCACCCTGTGTATGCCGAGCGCGGGGCAACGCACAGCACACCTCCTTGGGGGAGAGCTAGACTTCCTCAGCACTGCAACGGCTCCAGGGAAACTGTTCTCTCGCGGCCTACTTGTCAAGGAACTCGGCCTCCTTGCCCCTGTCTGAGCTGCCCTTAGGAAAACAGTCTGCTTCGCAGGCCTCCTAGGAACCCTTCGCCGAGGGCACCATAGCTGTGGGAGGAAAGTCAGCTTGCGTTCCCGCTGCCCCTAAAGTACAGTGCTTCCTCTTACACTGCAGGCCTTCAGGTAGAGGCTAAGGCCCCGTAGAGCCTTACCTAGAGGGTTCCTTGGATGAGGGAGTTGGCTCCATGCAGAACACCCGGTGAAGAAAAGCGGATTCAGGGAAGGGGCGAGTGTGTAGCTAGTGTCCCTGTGCACTTACCAGAAATCGCAAGGAGCTGAAGCGCGCCTTCACTGAAAGCGGGGCTCTGAGGGCAGAAGCCTCGTCTCCCCATTGTGAAAGCTCCCCTCATGCTGCCTTGAAGCCACCTGCAGAACACGGTTTCTGAGGGGCCTCTAGGCCCTGGACGCAGGGCTCGGGGAAGAGAAGGAATTTTCTCTCAATAACCAGGGTGCTTCCGGAGCCGTGTTGGGAGCTCATCCTGTCAGGCCGTAGGACTACAGGGAACGGCCACTTGAGGGCCTGCCTCGAGAAAGGCTTTGAGTCTCCCTGCAGGAACGGAGCATACAGCAAGCTCTCTGAGGTCTTAGTCCCTGCCGTGCTTTATTTGAACGGTGCTGCCCTTTTCGGGAGTCCTAGACGCTTCAGGTGCGCAGCCTTTGCCCTGCGGAAACCCCCGGCCCCCGTGGGCATGCTGTGCCACACCCAGGCCCCTAGGCCCTTGAGAGAGGGGCTACTGTGTACGCCGAGGGAAGGACCACACCCAGCGCTTTGAAAGGGGACGGCTCCGATTCCTCGGCACGCCAACAGCATCCGGAACGCATTTCTAGCCAGTCCACCGTGCCCTGGAAGGTTTCCACATTGACCGTCTCTCGGCTGCCCTGAGGAAAGAGTCTGCCTGGAACGCCCTCTGGCACCTCGGTTGGAAAGTCACTCTCCTCGCGGAGAAAGTCAGCTTGCACTGCAGCGGCGACTAAAGCAGGGCTCTTCAGGCAACGCTTCGGTCTTTCGGAAGAGGCAGGCGCTTAGAGGCCGAACGAGAGCCTGCCTTGGTTGAGGCCGTTCGCTCCACGCAGAACACCCTGCGTAAACAAGTGGATTCAGGGAAGGGCCCACTGTGTACCTTGCGTGGTTTGCGGCTTGTGGAATCCCCAGCTTACGTTTCCTGCCTGTCTGGCTTGAAATGCGGGCCTGAAGGCACAGGCCGTCTTTCCCAGTTTGAAAGCTCCCTCGGCCTTGAATTACACGGAGAGACGCCCTTTCTGACGGGCCTCTCGTCACGGTAGGCATGGCTCTGGGAAGAAAGTGAGCTCTCCCTGGTGAAACCGGGTGCGCCCAGGGCCTGGCTGGGAGCTCACGCTGCTCTGCTCTAGACCTAGCTGGAGACCGAACGTCAGCCCTTGCCTCGAGGAGAGTCGCTTTATTGCCCTGCTGAAGCGGAGGCATGCGGCACCTTCCAAGAGGCCTCCGTCGCAGCTGTGCTTTCTTTTCTAGGTCGTGCACCGTTCAGGACACCCAGGACCCTCGCGTTTGCACCCTGTTCCCTGCAAGACCCCTGAATACCGGCAGGCTCCACTGGCCTGCTCAGCGGCATCCGGGCCCGGAAGCCCTTCCCAGTCACTCACCCTGTGTATGCCGAGCGCGGGGCAACGCACAGCACACCTCCTTGGGGGAGAGCTAGACTTCCTCAGCACTGCAACGGCTACAGGGAAACTGTTCTCTCGCGGCCTACTTGTCAAGGAACTCGGCCTCCTTGCCCCTGTCTGAGCTGCCCTTAGGAAAACAGTCTGCTTCGCAGGCCTCCTAGGAACCCTTCGCCGAGGGCACCATAGCTGTGGGAGGAAAGTCAGCTTGCGTTCCCGCTGCCCCTAAAGTACAGTGCTTCCTCTTACACTGCAGGCCTTCAGGTAGAGGCTAAGGCCCCGTAGAGCCTTACCTAGAGGGTTCCTTGGATGAGGGAGTTGGCTCCATGCAGAACACCCGGTGAAGAAAAGCGGATTCAGGGAAAGAGCGAGTGTGTAGCTAGTGTCCCTGTGCACTTACCAGAAATCGCAAGGAGCTGAAGCGCGGCTTCACTGAAAGCGGGGCTCTGAGGGCAGAAGCCTCGTCTCCCCATTGTGAAAGCTCCCCTCATGCTGCCTTGAAGCCACCTGCAGAACACGGTTTCTGAGGGGCCTCTAGGCCCTGGACGCAGGGCTCGGGGAAGAGAAGGAATTTTCTCTCAATAACCAGGGTGCTTCCGGAGCCGTGTTGGGAGCTCATCCTGTCAGGCCGTAGGACTACAGGGAACGGCCACTTGAGGGCCTGCCTCGAGAAAGGCTTTGAGTCTCCCTGCAGGAACGGAGCATACAGCAAGCTCTCTGAGGTCTTAGTCCCTGCCGTGCTTTATTTGAACGGTGCTGCCCTTTTCGGGAGTCCTAGACGCTTCAGGTGCGCAGCCTTTGCCCTGCGGAAACCCCCGGCCCCCGTGGGCATGCTGTGCCACACCCAGGCCCCTAGGCCCTTGAGAGAGGGGCTACTGTGTACGCCGAGGGAAGGACCACACCCAGCGCTTTGAAAGGGGACGGCTCCGATTCCTCGGCACGCCAACAGCATCCGGAACGCATTTCTAGCCAGTCCACCGTGCCCTGGAAGGTTTCCACATTGACCGTCTCTCGGCTGCCCTGAGGAAAGAGTCTGCCTGGAACGCCCTCTGGCACCTCGGTTGGAAAGTCACTCTCCTCACGGAGAAAGTCAGCTTGCACTGCAGCGGCGACTAAAGCAGGGCTCTTCAGGCAACGCTTCGGTCTTTCGGAAGAGGCAGACGCTTAGAGGCCGAACGAGAGCCTGCCTTGGTTGAGGCCGTTCGCTCCACGCAGAACACCCTGCGTAAACAAGTGGATTCAGGGAAGGGCCCACTGTGTACCTTGCGTGGTTTGCGGCTTGTGGAATCCCCAGCTTACGTTTCCTGCCTGTCTGGCTTGAAATGCGGGCCTGAAGGCACAGGCCGTCTTTCCCAGTTTGAAAGCTCCCTCGGCCTTGAATTACACGGAGAGACGCCCTTTCTGACGGGCCTCTCGTCACGGTAGGCATGGCTCTGGGAAGAAAGTGAGCTCTCCCTGGTGAAACCGGGTGCGCCCAGGGCCTGGCTGGGAGCTCACGCTGCTATGCTCTAGACGTAGCTGGAGACCGAACGTCAGCCCTTGCCTCGAGGAGAGTCGCTTTATTGCCCTGCTGAAGCGGAGGCATGCGGCACCTTCCAAGAGGCCTCCGTCGCAGCTGTGCTTTCTTTTCTAGGTCGTGCACCGTTCAGGACACCCAGGACCCTCGCGTTTGCACCCTGTTCCCTGCAAGACCCCTGAGTACCGGCAGGCTCCACTGGCCTGCTCAGCGGCATCCGGGCCCGGAAGCCCTTCCCAGTCAGTCACCCTGTGTATGCCGAGCGCGGGGCAACGCACAGCACACCTCCTTGGGGGAGAGCTAGACTTCCTCAGCACTGCAACGGCTCCAGGGAAACTGTTCTCTCGCGGCCTACTTGTCAAGGAACTCGGCCTCCTTGCCCCTGTCTGAGCTGCCCTTAGGAAAACAGTCTGCTTCGCAGGCCTCCTAGGAACACTTCGCCGAGGGCACCATACCTGTGGGAGGAAAGTCAGCTTGCGTTCCCGCTGCCCCTAAAGTACAGTGCTTCCTCTTACACTGCAGGCCTTCAGGTAGAGGCTAAGGCCCCGTAGAGCCTTACCTAGAGGGTTCCTTGGATGAGGGAGTTGGCTCCATGCAGAACACCCGGTGAAGAAAAGCGGATTCAGGGAAGGGGCGAGTGTGTAGCTAGTGTCCCTGTGCACTTACCAGAAATCGCAAGGAGCTGAAGCGCGGCTTCACTGAAAGCGGGGCTCTGAGGGCAGAAGCCTCGTCTCCCCATTGTGAAAGCTCCCCTCATGCTGCCTTGAAGCCACCTGCAGAACACGGTTTCTGAGG